>NW_019268526.1:3547122-3566600 GCF_002738365.1 Cucurbita moschata | reverse complement strand
TTTTTTTTTTTTTTTTTTTGTGGGTGTTGGATTTGTTTTTATATAAATTTATTTGGTGAGATATTATTTAAGGAAAAGATGGGAGGGAAATGGATTTGCCAAAAGAAGACGAAAAGACAGATGGGTGGCTCAGCCGACCGCTTCATCTCGGCACCATTGGCGCTTCGTATCACCATGTCTCGCTGCCGGCCGTCTCGGATTCTTTTTTTTTTCACGACTCCTTCCATTGGAAGGACACGGGACAATCCGACGAATTAAAAGTAGTTAGTTTAATCCAACGGTCTCCATTGACATTCCTTTATAACCTTGTAATGAGTGGATATTTTTCTGATATTCTTTTCATTTAGCTGGAGGTGATAGTTATTTGTGTTAAATTTTGCTAAATTTCCTAAAAATATTAAAGAAGAAAAATGAAGTAAAAATCTATAGAGACTCTTTAGCTTCAGTAAATATTAAAATTTACAAAAAATTAAGCATCATTAATGTACAAAATTGATGATTGAATTAATGTTTTAAACCCTAATATTTTCAGTGAAGAATTTTCAAATAAAAAAATATTGCAAGGTACAATTTAATTATCATTGTCTTCATTCCCATCTCGTCTTTTAGAAACAACTGTCTAAAGAATCAAATGAAAATCAGAATCTCTTATCTCAAAAGGTTAGAGAGAGAGAAGAACATCCATAAAAAATAACAAAAAAGTTGAACAAACACGTAGAATGCACAATCCATGTTGGAGAAAAGAAAAGAAAATTCCTTCATAATTCAAAATTCGTTGTCGCAATAATGAATGCAGAGAACTATATTATAAAAATTTGGCTCAATTATTCAATTATTCATTTTACGACATTTTAAATCGAATTACCGTGAAGTAATATTGTCTTTCATAAAAAATATGGAGGAAATCAAGTATTAACCCTATACCAACCTTGGCCAGAATTATCCTGTTTTTTAAAAGTTAACCTTGTATATTGATATCACTATTCAATTTTATTAAAAGGAAATGGTGAATTTAGCCCAAAATATATATATATATATTTGAGGAGACCGTAAAAAAACACACACAAGCACCATTATCTGAAAAGTAAGTTCAAATTTAACTTGGTGAAGTTAAGAATTTAATGTAAAAATTAATACATATTACAACGTCTACGGATAAGGAAAAATCTATAAAAAAAAATTTTGTCTAAATTTAGAAATTAAATAGAGCAGTATCGTGACACAATGAATTCAGAAATTATATAAATTGGAAGGTAATTAGACTTCAAGAATTTTTTATGAAAATAGAATATCAAATTTGATCTTATATTTTAAATTATATTTTATTTTATTTTAGTTATTAGAATTAGTTTATTTAAAAAAAAAAAACATGTACAAATTTAGTTATCATATTTTAAATAAGTTTTTAGTTCAATTCTTTGAAATGAATTTTTATCCAAAATTGTCGAATAATAACAATAATTCTCATACAATAAAAATTTATTAAAAAAAACTAACCGTATAAACTATTTTAAACCATTATTAATAGTCTAAAACCTCTTCTCTCACTTTCTACAAGAAATCCAATTTCCGGGTCTTTAAATTGGGCAGCAGAAATTACCTAAAATCCTAGTGGTCGCTAATCATGAGTGTGAGGTGTGACAGAGACGAATGAGGGAAGGAAGGAGGCTGGTGGGGCCCACAGACACGTGAAATTACCTTTTTAGTTCTTGTTTGTTATTTCATTTAAGCTTAATATCTGGGTCACGGCTCTGAGTGTGAGGACGGGATGGCCGAAATGGGAACTCACATCTCCACATCAAACGACCTACTGCCTAAAGTATTGTCCCTTTCCTAATATTAATCAGTCCTACATATATATATATATATATATATATATATTTCTTCTTCTTTTTTATTCAATTTTGGGCAATATGGTCCCCATTCAACTGGCAGTTGTTTTATGTAAAGTTCTCCAGCAAGGCAGAAACAGTGAAAAGGAAGGCAGATGGAATCACGTGCCTCATGTGCAATCGCAAAATAGACTAGACTCTACCCTCCCCTACGGATCATAGGCATCAAGGTCATGATCATCTGTCCAATCATATTTGGTTTGGGCTGGACCGGCCCATAGGTTATAAAAGGTCTTATAGCTTGAAAATATTGATGTATTTAGGAATGGGATGAGCATAAAATTAAACCATTAGTTTCCAAAAATATCTGTTGGATGAGTATGACTCTCCAAAATATGAGATTATCCATTTTCTCCTAAACTTTTATGATTTTGATTTGGTCTTTTTAGAAGACCTCACACAAGGATTTCTTGACTTTGATTTGGTCTTCCTAGAAGACCTTACACAAATGTAGATAATATTTTTTTATTATAAATCTATGATTATTTCCTAAATTAACGGAGATGGACTTTCATGATCCAACAATATTTTCTTTGAATTGCTATTATATTCTCTTTTCTTCTAAGTATATATTGTATGAGTAAACCTGACGCCAATGCATCATATGAGGATAGCTTCGTCAGTTGTCACCCCCTCATCTCTATCAACAAAGTTCCTAGCTACTCGATTTTCAGTGAAATTATTATTGGATTTCTAAATGATAAAATTCATTTCTCATTTGATCTTACCCGGTGTCCATAGATCTCGAGTGCCAACGCTGGTTAGATTCAGAGGACTCGAAGCAATCTGCATTCCGGCACCTCTTAAAATGGCAAGTTCGACATGATCAATGTACTTCGGCGCCTCCGGAAACTCACTTGCATAAACTGCTTTAATTCCTCCATCCTTGATCACCAAATTCACTGCATTCGCAGGGGAAAAAAACGATTTACAAATTACTGGACAGAGGAGGCAAGAAACTGCAAGATGAAATAAAGAAAAGAGAATGGAAGAGAAGAGTAGAACTAGAATTAAATGTAAAGTTCAACAAAATCTTGATGAAAATAGGATTGGAAAGTAAAAGAAACTACCTAGGCTAGATCATTCGTTCCGAGAGATGTACCAAATCACATATGCAAGAAACAGAAACAAATTGCGAAGAGAATGAGAATATTCGATTGAAAAAATTACCGTCAGAAACCGATTCTTGAAACTCTTGAAGAAATTTACCTGGATAAGATGACCACCAGAGAATGAAGAGGACGAGGAGCAGAATCAAAGGAATCAAATGAATCCACCTCTCCGAGAATTTGTATCGCGAATTGTGATCTCGCTTCCGACACGAAGGATCGGAAACTGGAAGAATGCTGCCGCTGGAATCGTCCATTGATCTTATTTCTGGAGAGCATCTTCCTTGTGGCTCTTGTGCCGGGCTGAAGATTATGCTACAATGATCGTCAGTTGTTGCTCGAAACGAACTCGAAGTCGAAGATCTCTGCTGCATTTATCAACGACGGAGATAGGGTTTGGGGTTCGAAAAGGAAGGAATTCGGGCTGTGCTTCTTCTATTTATATTCTGTTAGCGTTAGGCATCGCGCCGATTTTCGGCGGGAAATTTCACTACTCGTGCCGTGCACGTGATAAGATTTAATTATTACTCCATTTGTTGTTCCATTATATAGTCTTTTTTTTTTAATTTCTTACCTATAATTCAATTTTTTTATAAACAAAAGTGTAATATTAATTTAAATTTGTATTTGTTGAGAATTATTGGAAGTGAGTCCCACATTGGTTAATTTAGTGGAAGATCATGAATTTTTAAGTGAGGAATACTATCTCCATTGATATGAAACCTTTTAGAAAAACCTAAAGCAAACTCATGAAAACTTATGAATAATATCATTACGATTCCTAACTTTTTTATTATTTAAAATGAATATATGGATATTTCTAAATTTATGTTCATGGTAAAAATTAAAAAAATAAAAATGGACAGAAAAAAAATATAATTTAAAAAAATATAAAATTAAAAAGAAAATCATTATCAAACAGTATTTAATATCGTTGCATCTCTCAAACCCTATCCTACCCCAAAATCAATCCTTGAGTTACATAATTAAAATATATTAAAATTGTGTATTTGATCCCAAACTAACCCCTCTTTTGAGTAAATTTTTGAGAAGCAAGAAAATCTAAAGCCGAGACCACTTCTGAAATCACTGGCCTTTGAGTTGGTTGCTCCTGCACACACATGGCTGCAATGGCAAGAGCTTGATACAATCCTCTTACAGGAAATTGACCATCGAGCCTCGGGTCCGCCATTATCAAGAACCTCTTTCGATCTCGGAACAATGGTCTTGCCTACAACACAAAAACAATCAACCCGACCCAATTTAGCTCAAATTTCAAACTACCGTGTTAATACAATGTCTGAAATTGAAGCCACTAGTTATAAGAAAACGTGATTCGAACGGTCCGACAATGACCCATAATGGAAATTCACATTGTTCGAAGTCACTGTCAAACTATTTCAATTTAATGTAGCTGTTCATTGTCTCAATTTTCATCGAGTTTTTACTTGAGTAGTTCCGAAATGTTGATAAAAGGTCAGAGGGTAATATCGTCATTTAAAAAAAAAAAATACGTTTTGAACGATTTTTGTTTTATAATTTAGGCTATTTTGAATACGATGAACTCTTATTTTGGTTAAGTATCTTACCCATGTCACCAAACTCAGCTCCTTCGGAGGTCTTGTATAGTCGATGACTTTCCTTCCCGTGATGAGCTCCAAGAGAACAACTCCAAAGCTATAGATATC
Source organism: Cucurbita moschata (assembly GCF_002738365.1). Lineage (NCBI taxonomy): Eukaryota > Viridiplantae > Streptophyta > Magnoliopsida > Cucurbitales > Cucurbitaceae > Cucurbita > Cucurbita moschata. The sequence continues at coordinate 3,561,911 of NW_019268526.1, read as the reverse complement.
GCATTTGAATGTCAATTGGCCTGTCATTGCGTAATCGGGCGCACAATATCCATAGGTTCCCATGACTCTAGTAGAAACGTGAGTGTTATCTCCACTTGGACCCACTTTGGCTAACCCGAAATCCGAGAGCTTTGGCCAATACCCTTCACCCAGCAAAATGTTCGAGCATTTTAGATCCCTATATATAACTGCTGGCCTCATTTTGTTGTGCAAATACTCCAATCCTCTCGCTGCGCCCACCGCTATCTTCATTCTCGTATTCCAATCAAGCACGTTTTTGTCCGGTGGAAGATCTGTCACCAAAATTTAGCAGTTCATTAGACATCAAAATTAATATTACATATAACAAATCAGTTAATAGACGAGTAAATAAAACACCTTTTAAAGTAAATATATAACGTACCGTGTAAATGTTTGTCCAATGAGCCTAATGGCATGAACTCGTAAACCAACAGTCGTTCATCTCGTTCTGCGCAATATCCTAACAATTTTACAAGATTTGGGTGATCGGCCAAACTTAACGTCAATACTTCCACCACGAATTCTCTTACCCCTTGAAGCCCATTCCGGTCGAGTTGTTTTATAGCTACAACCTGTATCAAAATTTGAGTTCAAAACTGTATTTACAATCAACTAGTTCGATAATTATTTAATTTTATATATTATAATCAATTATATTTATTATCTACGTAATTAAAATTTTATAATTTAAATATGATTATAAAATTTTACCTGGTCGATTCTTATCAAATGGCCCTTGTAAACTTTACCGAAGCCTCCTTCACCCAGAAAGCAATCAGACTTGAAATTTCTCGTTGCTTCTACAAGTTCATGGTAGGTAAATTTTTCTATCTCTTCGTTCCTTTTTGCTTTACTGGAAACCTCTCTGGTTATATTTGACGCCAGCTGGTCATTTTCAGGAGTCTGCTCTTTTACTTCTTCCCGTGTTTCTACCTTCAAATCCGCTTCTACTTTAACTATTACCGCGGTAAAAAAAATAAAAAAAAACACGGTTAAATTCTCTGTCGTTTAAGGAATTATGCTCAAATCTTTACATTAAAGATTAAAACCTTGATTGGTTCACAAGAAAAGCCAAGAATTTGTAAAAATTGAACGAATAATCAAATAAAAACGGTAAAAATCATGTGTTCTTCTTGATAAAGCATGCAAGGATTAAAAAATATATATATATATATATTTCGAAAACTAAATCAATCATAAATTTGTCCCATTGAGTGATTTTCTGGGTCCATGTGGGGGGAAGAATATCAAAACGACAGCGTATCGATCATAACGAAAGAGATTTTGAAATCGAAATACATTAAATAATTTAAAAAATGGATTGAAAATTACCTGAAGAAATGGGTGAATTGCTGTCGAATTTTTTCCTCTGTTTTTTGCTGTGGCGAAAGCATCCCATTTTCCAGCCAAAAATGAAGCCAAGGGAACAGAGAGAGAGAGAATAGCTGTCGACCTGGGCGTCAAATCTGAGAAGTTTATTATAATTAATTTTTTTTTTTTTTTTTTCTAAAGAGAATAAATAATTATTGTGGAATTTATATAATTTTGATTTTTTTTTAGTGCAGAAACTTTCTCGGTACGGTTAACCCAATGCTTCCGTGACGCGTGAAAACGATAATATTGTATGGCAGCGTACGTGGATGTTTGTTTGTCTGCCACGTCAGCATTAAATTTTTTAAATTTTGGTTTCCAAATGTGATGGAAGTACACGTCAGGATTTGTTTGTAATATGAAAAAGAATTTCTATGGGCTTACGTGGCGTGGGTTGTATAGCCCAACTATTTTGTGGCTGGCTGCGCTGGTTTGCGATGCGACAGATCCTTGTCCTTTTCTGTTGGGAAACGCTTCTGGTTACGACGCGTTTGACGCCGAACACGCGGACTTTAGCGCGTGTATCTCAAACGCTTGCGGATCACTAAACCCATGGAAACAGTTGGACAGAAAAAGACAAATTCGAGACCATGGAGATTTTCATAGCCATTGGTTTGGTAAATCAATTTATCTCTATTTTCTTTAGAATAATAATTTTAATTAGATAATTTTATGCTTATTTTAAATAAAATAAAGTAAAAAAAAAATCGCTAACAATTTTCTTTAAGGTTTAATTTGATATTTGCTCGAAAAATATATAGTTACATTATTTGATTATTTGTTTTAAATTTTTTTTTTTTTAAAATGTATAACACCGAGACAAATTTATTGATTTTAAGAAATATTAAATATTTATTGACCACAACATTAGAAGTTTATAGTATAGATATGTTTGAATATTCGCTATCTAATAAATATAAAATTAATTATTTTTATATATTAAATTTAATTAATTATTTTATATATATTAAATTTAATTAATTATTTTATATATATTAAATTTAATTAATTATTTTTTATATATTAAATTTAATTAATTATTTTTTATATATTAAATCTTCCTAAATTTTATAATAATGGTAGTTTTGTAATTTAACAAAAATATAATATTAATAAGAAAATCACTTTATTATATTTATATTTGCTTTAATGCATTGGCATCAATTGGTTGCTCAAACTTTGAGCAATAATAAAATTAATATTCTTAATTCTTTTTTGTTTAAAGAAATATTCTTAATTAATTGAGTTTTTATTTCTTTTAATAAAAAATATATGGGTGATGTCATATATCAGTTACATCAAAATAATATATAAGTAATATACCTTTACATCAAAATAATATATAAGTAATATACCTTAACGATATTTATAATAATTTAATGTAGGAAAGAAAACTTTTATATAGTTAATTTAGCTTGAGGAATTTTTTTGATCCAAACACAAAAATTTGGGTGGGTTGGATTGGTAATCTAACCCAAAACTTTTCAAAACTTTTCACAACCCAACCCATCCCAACCTTGGTTGGATTCGGATTGGGTTATCTTTTATTAATCCTAAATTTATAATTATTCATATAGATAAAATATATTAAAAGTTCATAAACAAATACAAATAATCTATAATTATTCACAAAATAAAAAATAAAAAATAAAAAACAACAAAATTCTACCATATTAACATAATTCAATATTGTCATAAAACTAAAGATAACTAAATACAGATATTTTTAAATAGAAGGATAGATTCTTAATATAGTTTATATAATTTTAGGTTCGGGTCGCTCGGGTCAACTCGAGGGTTTTGTCCCACGAACTCGCAACCGAACCGATTCTATTTAGGTTCAGAAAAATGAACTCAACCCTACCCGAAATGCTAATCCAACCCAACCCAACCCTTATAGTTCGGGTTGGGTTGGTCCGGGTTGTCGAGTTGTCGGGTTGAATGTACACCCCTAATACGTAGAGCCAGAATTAATTTATTTTTAATTTTTTAAAATTGAAAATTAAAATGGTGATAATTGATTTTTTTCGGAAAAAAATAATAAATTGAACTGAATTTTTGTATAGGAAACCGCGAAGACGTTGGCCAATGGGCCTGTTTAGCGCGGGCCACTGGACCGCGAGATTCAGATTCAAAATGTTCAAATGAAGGTCCACTAAGGATACGATCACGTGGTCTCTTTTCTAACAGATTAAGCACTTCCCGCTCGCATATCCTTTCAAATCAAAATCGAAGATCCAGACGCAGCCGTAAGAAACTTCCTTCCTCAATCTCGCTCACCGTCGTTTCTTCTTTCAACTTTCGTTCGGTCGTACTGATTCACGTAGCCGGCGTTATGGAGTCCAATATTTCTCTCATTGAAGTTGCCGGAGAAGACGATTCTCTACTGCAACAGATTCCAGAAGACGGTCTTTTAGACCTCGAACGGGAGATGGACGGCGCTACAGCGAGAAACAGCGGCTTCTTCTTGTGTTCGCCTCTCTTAACTAACAGATCCATCGGCGCCATTTCTAGTTCTTCTACTGCTTCAGCAGCTGGTCAGTTTAATTATATACATTTCCTTTGTTTTGAACCATTTGCCTAAGGTGCTGCAAGTTTATCTGAGTTTCAGATTTCGTTTGTAGGCGTTGGTACTTCTTGTTAATTTTGAGTTACTAACTAGTATCTTTAGAAACTGGCTCCAAAGTTGATTGATTATGCATATTTAGATTGATGTTGAAAGCTGGAATCTGTCGGTGAAGTTTTGTTGCTGATTCTATCGAGATTCTTACTCTCTCTGATTAGATAAACCTGCATTTTAGGCGGTTGCTATCTCTCTTTCTTAGAATCTAGTTAATTAGGTTATCAGTATTTCATTCGTGTGAATTAAGATGTCTCGAATTTATGTACGTTCTACTATTGCTCAGTAGCTTGCTCTTAACATTCTTGGATACGCGCAAGATCATGTTGACTAAACGACATGCTCCTTTTTTATGTGCAGATCATACTGATAAAGAAAATATTAATGCAAACGATATAGAAGGTCCCAATCTTAGTATTATGCCGCAACAAATGAAGAGGAAGAAGAAGGCTGGAGGATATAATTTGCGGAAAAGCTTAGCATGGAACAAAGCTTTCTTCACCGAAGAAGGTTTCTACATGTGGTTACTTAATGCATTGTTTATTTCTCTTTTTTTTTCTCTCCAAATCAAACGGTAAGACATTGTTTGTATTTGACACACTCTTTCGTCAGGAGTCTTGGATTCCATGGAGCTGTCAATGATCACTGGTAGTACCAATACATTGGGAGCAATCGACGAAGAAATACCAGCGATGCCTGGTGGTAGCTCTTACAATGATTTATCGTTTCAAGATAAATTATTCAAGGATACGTCAACTGGTACTCCCATTGGTGACAGAAAGAACGGCCGTTGCTTGTTGCCAAAGCGTGGTTCATCAACTAAAGATAATGTATCCCAGCTTCTACAGTCAGTATATTTCCAAGTTCAATTGGAAATTTTATCTTTGTGGTTCTACTACTATGGATATGTTTCCACATAGATTTGGACATAGAAAGATTAAAATATTGTAACTATCTTTGTTTCTAGGCGGATTTATCTCAAACTTGTCTTTGTTTTTAAATGACATCTCAGGTCAAGTTGAAGGAGCTATCAGCCAAAGATCTCAATCGGAGTGGATCAAAACGTGGAAGCTGTCCGCGACCTGTGGCTTCGTCATCATATCCTTTAAGATGAACATTTGTTTGAATTTTGGTAGTGTTGTCAAGTTTTCTCCAGCTGGTCCATCCTAAACTCACTTTTACTTATGGCTTAAGTTAGGTTTCCTTAACCATTTCTATACTGTCAAAAGGCCTACAACCTCAAATGCAACAAAAACTATGAACAAAGAAGAGAGAACTTCCAGAATTCCAGTTCCAAAACGTGATTCTACGGTCATCCCTAGGGCTCCAAGGAATGCTGCTACTATACGTGCAAGTGACGCAAAGAGTAATCAGGTTGCTCAAAGAGGTAATCATTGTAAAATCGCTCAATGGTTCTGTATTACTTTAGCCATAACTTTAAGCTATCTTAAACGATACTATTACATTTAAAATTTACTCTGTTTCGATGCTGTTAATTACTTTGTGATGTGTTGAATTTTTCGTGAACAGTTGTAAGTAATCCAAAAATGTCTACGTCAAAGAGCTCGTCCATGAATTCATTAAGGGCTTTAAACAAGGATGTTAATGCAAGCAAATCTCTGAAGGCTAAAAACTCAATTCAACAACCGGGAAAATTGGTGAGAATTAAAACGTTTAGAAGTGGGGGGTCTTTGTCATCCATTTATTGAAGTTGGTATGCTCATACATTGTAGTGTTCATTTCTAATTTACAGGCCAATCCAGTATTAAAAGTGAATTCCTCTCGTTGCCAACATGAGTCTGTCGATCCAAATGAAGGGTTAAAGGCGGGGGCAAATTCATTAATTTCAAAACCTCTTCCTTCAAATGATGATGGCACCAAGAAAGCTTCTGCTTCCATTACTCAAAATGCTCCCCCTGATGGTCGCAGCATGCTTAATCCAACCCAAATGCCAAAGCCATCTGGTTTACGAATGCCGTCACCGTCCATGGGATTTTTCGGGCAGGTATAATCACCAGGCTTCATTAACATATTTTAGATAAATGCATTTTTCTTCAAATTCTTCTTCTTATTTTCTGTTCATTTGTGAACTTTCTATCCCAGAAAAAGGTTTCTTCATTCCAAAGCGTGCCCCCTGATACTTCAGAATTGCACGACCTTTCCAAATCGAGCATTCCCAATGTGAGAATACGTGGTCCTTCAAACCCTATTTGTCAGTTGGCAACACTTGTACCTAGGAACGTTGTGAAAGCAAACCATGGTGAGGCTTCTGGAGAAACTAAGGTAGTTTCGTGCTTAAGTTCGGGTAGTTCAATAGAACCTGTTTCCCATTATAGAGCGAAGTCCGCCTTGAAATTAGCCAACATTCATTTAGGGAAAGTGGATGTGATCGGCGCTTCTACAATGAACAAGGCTTTGAGCGCCCATGGACTCGTGAAGCCTGATGTTCTGTCGCTTTCTAATCCTGTGTTGGAACATCTTGGAGATGTTTCTAGAACACATCATGAGATTAAGGACCAATTAGCTGGTGACTCTACCAAATCATATCTTGATGAAACGAACGAATGCTGCTCACAAGGTATGCAAAATGCTCTCGATGATCAGTTAAGGGGTGCAAAAGATTGCAATGAACAATCTTCCGAGCAAGTTGAGGTTGCAAACTCTTCTTACTGCAAGATTGAACGAACTTCTTCTGATCATCAGAGAGTAGGAATTGGAACTTGCAATTCACTCAAGAGAAGTAGAACTTCAATAGAATTTGACCATGGTATATTTGAAGATGTTAGTAACGATTCTAACGGTTGGGAGAGCTGTTCATTTGATCAGGATGAAGATTTGGAAACTCGTAAAATGAGAATATTACGGACAAGAAAAGCAGAACCATCTGACGTCGACCACTTCATTTCAAATGAATGCAACAACACTATGCAGACCGCTACAGAACTGTCTAATTCAGACTCAATGCATATTGATGATGAAAATCCAACTGGTCCAATTTTGAATAATCAATCATTACAAGGAAACGGCTATTCTCTAGCCTCCCAGAACGAGTTTTTGACAAAAGAAAGCAATGACATCTGTGAAAATAAAGTGGATAGTGATTACGATCTTTCTTCTATTCCACATTCAACAGCAGATGCTTGCAACAATTGTACAGATGAGATGGTAGACATTGTATCTGATATGCAGCAGAATCACACTTCCTTTGAAACAGAAAGGTATCAGAATGATCGTGGTGATGTAGAAATTGCCTGCAACGCTGACGTTGCTGAAACTCTACTAATAAGCCGAGACTTTCATTCAAGTGATACAGAAAATCAGCTGTATGAAGCCCACATACGCATTGAATCCGAACATGTACAAAATGAAGACAAACAAAATTCTCTTGTTCAATCATCAGTTAATGATTGTTGCATTGACCTGGTAGACGTTTCCCCAAAAAACAACCAAGGGAAGTGCTCTATTGATGACTTGTTGCATAGAAGCAATTCTGAAGAAATTATCAGTGTCGATAATTATGATGTATGCACGTCGGAAGGTCTTAGTAACTGTAATCAGATGGCATCACCAAAGGATAATAACAGTATACATGAGGAGACACATGATACAAGGACGGGTGACAACATTTTAGAGTCACGGGAGCTCGAAGCATCATTAAGAAGTTCACGTTGTTCAACTGCTAAATCATCCGAGGATGACAAAAGTGGTGAAGGTACATCTGAAACAATGAGTAAAATTACTTCCGAATCAAGAATGACATGCAATGATCAGTCATTTTGTTCGCCAACTAAAGATTTGGGTTCATCAATACCCAACGATGACAAATTGTCTAGCGCAAATGTTCAACAGTATGCGGGAACTAAGGAATTGGAAAATCACAAGTCTCCAGAGATGAATGAAATGTGCAGTACATACAACGACAATGCACAATCAGAAGCAACAACTTGCAACGATTCATCATTTCGTTCCCCGACAAAAGATTTGGGTTCATCGGTACCCAATGATGACATATTGTCCAGGGAAAATGTTCAACAGTGTATGGAAACTAAAGAACTGGAGAATCACAAGTCTCCAGAGATGAATGGAAACCTACTACATCAAAATGAAAATGAGTTCAACAGTGAAATGGATCACTTACTAAACACCGAAATGTGCAGCACATCCAACGAGAATGCTCAATCAAAAGCAAAAGCGACTTGCAACGATTCATCATTTTGTTCCCCGACTAAAGATTTGGATTCATTAGTACCCCATGATGACATATTGTATATGGAAGCTAAAGAACTGGAGAACCACAGGTCTCCAGAGATGAATGAAAATGAGCTCAACAGTGAAATCGATCACCTCTTAGACACTGAAACGTCTGGTACAAACGACAATTCACAATCAATGGAGCTGTAAGTACATTGGTTTGTGGATGAACTATTTTGCTTCCTTGCCTTTTCTCTCTTTTAAAGATGCTTGATTGAAACTCTCAATGTTATTGGCAGAAGAAAGTCTGAGGGTATTGGGAAGCAAAATGTTGGGAGAATTAAAACTTCAACAAATGCTGTTCCATTTTCTGAAGAATGGTTGGCTGCAATTGAAGCTGCTGGAGAGGTGAGATATTACCTTCAATTTCTATCACTCTTTTATTAACCTCCTATCTACATTTTGTGTTTATTATGAAAGTCGAAACTGATGAGTAAAAAGACCAGTGTTGGTGACATTGCCATATAGGTAAAACTTGAAAATAGATCATTTGATGTGAACCACCAACCTCCACAGTAGTATGATATTGTCCACTTTGAGCATAAGCTCTCGTGGATTTACTTTTGGTTTTTCCAAAAGTTCTCGTACGAATGGAGATATATTTCTTACTTATAAATAAATCCATAATCAATCCTTTAATTAGTCGATGCGAGACTCTTCTCCCAACCATCCTCAACAAAATTACGTGGGAAGTAGTCTGCTTTTCCTTAATTTTCTTGGTTTAAGTTCAAATTTGTACTATTTTCTTCTCCGATCAAGTTATTGAACTTTCGTTTTTCACATTCTATTTTGAATAATTGAGTCCTCTAAGATTTGCCGAATTTATGTTTTTCATTTGAAGTTGTTCTATCTGGTTATTGTGCACTCGCACCAGTTCACTTCCTCTTCTTCGCTTGGTATGTGTGTGTATTCTCGTTGCTTGATGCACTATATAGTTTTACTTCAGCTTTCTGGGGATTGATTTTAAGTCGGTGGACAAATACAAATAATTCCTTCCTGCGTTTCCTTTGATAATGCAGGAAATTCTGACCATGAAAACCGGAGCTGTACAAAATTCACCTCCCGATAAGTCTAAACCTGAACCAGGTCCATGGTCCCCGGTATGCTCTCTTTCTCAATTCTCCCCACAAGGCTTTATGATTTGTGGTTCTGTGACCGTGCCCTTCACACACCGCTTTCCAAACGTGGGCGATATGCCTGTTTTCAATCTCATCTTAGGACAGTTAAAAGTTATTAAATTAGAACTTTTAAACACATTGAATTTTAAATGTTGAAGTGTCTTAACGGGGTATTTTGAGCTTTTGATTCAAAAGTTTGAACCTAAAATTAAAATTTTAAAAATCTACTATAAACTTTTTTTTTTTTTTTTAATTTATAGTCCAAATAGACAGATTATTAAGATTTCTTGAATTTGTATTTTTTTTAGTGTACAAAAACGTATTTACTTGGTGTTCGTTTTCCAAATTCTTCATGTATTGAAGGAATTATTTCGTTATTGTTTTCATAAAAATAATTTTTTCTTTGGAAAACTTTTTTCTCGGGCAATTGTTGGATTACAGGTAAAAGTAAAAATTTGGAACGGTTTAAAATGAACCATTTATCTCATAATTTCATGAGTTTACTTAAATCAAGTTTATTCATAAAAAACAATTAATGTGAAATAGTATAATACAATTTCCAAAGAAAAAAAGGTAATTATTTAAATGTAGAAAAATGTCAAGCTGATTTTTATTTCTTTTCTTCTTTAATCTTTTCTTTGTAAAAATTCTTATTTCTCCATGTTTTTTAGACTTTTGGTTGAAGATTTAAAAAACTCAATAAATAAGTTCCCTTCAATTTTTATTTCAAAATAATAATAAGGAAATAAATTAGATTTAAGTTTTATATTGGTTTTTAACCTTTGTATTTATTTTATTTGAGTCGTTATATCTTTATCATTAATCTAAAATTGAACATTAAATTTTTGTTAAAATATCTTAGTGTAGTGCCCGATTCGGTATGAGGGGTGATGACGAAATTAAAAGTAGAATTTTAATTTTAAAATAACTAAATTGGCCAGTTTAATGGATTACATTCCTGGATGTACATCTGTATTCATTTATTTCATTATTTGAGTAAAGTGGATGTAGAATATTATTTTATTGAGCTTTTGTCTAATTTTAATTTTCCGTGAATTGGCAGGTGAAACGTAAAAACAATCAGGAGATCGGACCATTCGATTGTACAAAATGTACCAACGGGAGCCAACTCCATGAGTCCAGTTAATCATACGCCTTCCTTACATTCTTTCCCGCTAACGGTCTCTCTTCTCGTTCTTTTATCACAAAAATTCTATTGTCCCCTGATGCCGAACTCCTAATGACACTAAACAAGAAAATTCATCAGACTCAATCGAACATTAGTTGCAACTATAACTTTTTTTTAGTTATAAATATAAGATAACTCCTTAATTAGTTGAATGTATTCTTAATCTTAATTATAAACCTATGATAACCCTTTAATTAGTCCACGTGGGACTACTCTTCCAATCATCCTCAACATCTACAATTAAAATATGGACAAGATTGAACTAGCATATTAAGCAAGTGTAAGTTTTTTTTTTTTTTGTCCTATTCGGTTCTACATATGGTTCATTTATAATTAATGAGTCCGTGGAACATAATCCAATAATTCAATTAAATTAAGTTTCCATTCTCTATTAAAAAAATCATATGTTTAAGTTAATTATCAAACCCTACCCTACCCTACTAAAAAAAATGAAATTGCACTGGTTTCTCGAAATTCCTATTTTAAAGATATATGTATTTATAAACATGGTATGGCATTAATATGGGAAATGAATAAACATATAAAATGGTATGAATTAATATGGGAAATGAATAAACATATAAAGATAGTATGCATTAATATGGAAAATGAATAAACATATAAAAATGGTATGCATTAATGTGGGAAAGGTAAGAGGAAGTGAAAAAAATTATATGTTCTATTACATTTAAAATTCTTAAATAATCTGGTAGGTTTTAGATTTTGAAAATGTCTAATAAATAAGTTGTTTGATAAGTTCAAAAAAAAATTAAAAATTACATGTTTTATTAGATTTAAAACTAAATTTTATATATGTAATGGCAATTTAAACTTTAATTTTTTTATCTATTAGTTCCATAACTTTTAAAATTTAGGACTTAAATATAAAATAGAAAGTTTAAAGACAATATTATATGCTTTTTCGAAATTTTGCAATTGATTCAACATAAAACTAAACTTTTAGAGGCTATAACCAAATAATTACAAACCAAAAAGTTCAACATATAACTAATATATGCAAGACCTTGCATGTAAATTTTTAACTAGTAAGAGAACCGAATGAAAAGGGACAAGAAAAAATAGTTTTGTTTTAAAATAAAAATAAAAATAGCTTTCATACTTCTGTGTGCAGACAGCTTTTTTTTCATAAATAGTAATGAATAAAGTTCCTAATAATTAGTAGCTACCAGCCTAATTCAACCAATAAATATGAGATATTTTAGCGAGATCCACTCGTATAATATAAATATCACATAAGATAAGAGCTCTACTCAGTACTCACTCTTATGTATGCAAGTATTTCTTTAAATTCTATTAGAGAATTAAGAAATTTGTCATCATTTTATTTTTATAATTTAATAGTAGTTATTAAATGTCTTTTTCTAATATTTATAGTTGTTTTCTTTTTGTCGGTCCCCAAATTTTATTGGCAAGAGAATCCTAATTTGGAGGGTGCGAAAAATAAGTACAGTACTTGGCGGCAGGAATTTCGTTAATTTATATTCGAAAAGTAATATTAAAGAAGGGCGCTTACCTATATCTCTCTCTTTTTTGGCGGATGTTCCGGTTGATGAATCATGGATGGCCCCATCGGAATAATTCCTTTCATGAATCATGCAGCAGAGAAGAAGATTAGAAAAAAAAGGCTGAATTTCACGGCGATGTATTTATGTATGACATGAAAGTAAAAACGAGTTCGAGCAAAAATTTCCCGAAGTCCCTAAGTCGTGAGCAATTATTCATGGAAAATGCAGGCATGAATCATGATAGCAGAGTTCGAAAGTTATTGAACAAAGACGTTTATCGGAGAAAAACGGGAAACTATCGGTGAATTTATCCGAGAATTTGAAATTGTATGTATGAACTATAAGCCTTGGCTTTGAGTGAGGTCCTTTGAATTGCTCTCAAGTTTGAGTCCTCATCAAACATCATGAGGATCGTAGATCGAACTCGGAAAATAATACAAGAAGTGTATCATTCCTTTGAATTGCTCTCAAGTTTCAGTCCTCGTCAAACATCATAATGATCGTAGATCGAAATCGGAAAATAATACAAAAAGTGCATCATTCCAGTATCTGACATTAACTTCTTTCATAGGCAAGGGAAAGGAGAGTAGAAAATGATATGAAGAGGAAAATGCATTCGATAAAACTACGAACGTAATATGAAGGAACAGATCGTGCAAACAAATAATAACGGCTTGATACGGAGGAAGGAAATTTTCGCTCTACCAGAAAGTTCACAAATGCATAGAACAATGAACGCACAGAAGAGAGAAATTTCAGTTCAGATATGGATAAACAAAATGAGCAAGAACAAAGCAAAATTCACCGAGAGACGGAGTAGAAATTACTTTTTGCTCATACTGTTAAAATTGAGGGAACGGCGGTGAACAAAAGCAGGTACTAATTTAGTTTAGTAAGAGATTTAGAACTCACATAGTTCATCATCAGAATGTTGCAGGCAACTTGATCTCATCGGGAGTTCATCTGATCTCGAGACTACACCAGTCTTCTGATCAGAAACAACCAAAGAATCAAACCAAACAAAACGATCGACTATTGAGTTCAAGTTCGAATGCATTATAGACGGCCAGAAAAGCGCACAAGCGAAACGATTCAAACACAAAATAAATTTACGCACCAGGAAGTATCACCGGCCTAGATCGGAAGGTGAAATTTGAGATTATTCGTCAGCCATTTCGATTGCACAGTAAGGCATTTGAATCGCAAGATAATCAACGAATTGGCATCCAATAGTCTCGGATTCTACATCATCCATTTCGATCGTACCACTTCTCGATCTATTTCTCTGACTTCATTTTCTGCGCTTTTCACGCACCTCAAAGAACAAGAATCAAAGACTGAAATCAATATGAAGAGAAGAAGAGAGACGGAAACTCGTAATGTCAAAGGAATTTGAAATTTTCTTACCAATCAAACAGGAGGATGTTGGCGCCTGCCTATCATACCAAAAGATGGAGATGAATTTTCTAGTTTTGAAGAAAAATCGCCAGAAAAAGCAAACTCCGAAGTCGGAAGTAGATGGAGATGAATTTTCTGGTTTTGAAGAAAAAATCGCCAGAAAAAGCAAACTCCGAAGTCGGAAGTAGATGGAGATGAATTTTCTGGTTTTGAAGAAAAAATCGCCAGAAAAAGCAACCTCTGAAGTCCGAAGTTTAGCGCCCTTTTGTAAAGCGGGCGCGAGAAGTTTCGAGTATATATATGCGCTTGATTCGGGCCCACAATAGCGGATTTCAAATGTTTCAAGGGTTCGGATTTCAAATGAGGATTAATACGTTCACAGACCCAAAAGGGTTCGTTCACAATCCCATATAATGTCTTCTCAATTAAAAAATTATTATTATCCAATTACACTTTTTTTTTAACAATAAATAGAATGAAATAAATTAAATATTATTATCCACTCCCACAATTTTTAAAGTTAACAATTACATTGAATTTAAATTTTAGGCTAAATTATGCTATTTGTAAAATTTCAATTATGCCGTTGATCATATACCTTTTTACCAAAGTTTTCTTAAAATCTTTTATAATTAATACCTATTTCACTTTTGAAAATTCAAATTATATTTATAAAATAAAGTATTAATCATTTCTATTTAAAATTAGGCACACGGATATTTTAAATTTTTATTTGAAGTTTTAATAGCATTTTTTTAACTTTTTATTAAGTTTAAAAATATTTTTGAGATGGTGCAAAATTAAAAAATATTTTTATTTATTTAGACTAAAATTTAAAACGCACCATTAAATTGTAAAACATATTCTTTCATTATATAGTCTTGTTTATTTTTATTAAATTAAAATATGTATATTATCATATATTATAAAAGAAAAAATATTATTTTCATCTATATGAAGAGAAAAGTCTTGTTACAATTTTATTTAAATCATGATTGTTTATAACACAAACTATATTTCCACCTGGTCCCTAACATATTATTTAAGAGTTATGATAACTTTTAAATCAAAATAATTAAGTTAATATTTCTTAGTTTTTCCTCATTTTTAAGATTATTTCCAAATTTTATAGTTTAATTAATTAAGTAGAGACAAAATGGAGCATTAGTAAACAATTAGGAATAAAAATATAAAATATTGAGATTTTAAATACCAAATGAATATTGAACTCAAAGCTTATTTTTCCCTAAATTGTAATATTTAAGTTTCAAAACGCAAAAAAAAAAAAAAAAAAA
>NW_019268526.1:3477686-3546824 GCF_002738365.1 Cucurbita moschata | reverse complement strand
AAAAAAAAAAAAAAAAAAAAAAAAAAAAAAAAAAAAAAAAAAAAAAAAAGGGTTAGATAAATACTTGATTAGTAATTTACTTGATCTAAGTTTGTTAGTTCATATGAAATTAATTAGCATTTTGGAATTCATAGTGAAAAATATTATTTCTCACGAGGAATGTAATGTGTATATAGCTTTCATTATAACACCGTCGAAGCGCGTGATGAGTGTAAAGCCACACACACAAACATCCTTATAACAAAAACCAACGATTTATACGAAACTAAAACCAGTTTTATGAAGCATACGACGAGCGTCGGCGTTTGAACTTCTGAGTCATTTAAGCATCGGCAAATCTGCAACAACGATGTCATTCGCCAACTTTTAACATCACAAAGGATATTTCATTACTAAACTTTGGTTAGAAGAACTCACCCCAACTCTGAGAGCTTCAGATGAGCTTCGGCATAATCAGCAAAGAACGCATCTTCATCCTGCGAACGGGTTCAAATAAAAACGGCATTGATATCTTTCCATTATTTTACTGGCAAGAAACTAGAACAAGTGTATACCGCAGCGTATTTCTCAACAAGGGGACGGAACACAGAATCGGTGAGAAGCGCCTTATCAGATGGCAGTTGAAGAAGCCCTTCCTTCTCTCCAGATAAAAGCTCCCTTCAAATGTTCAAGAACAGATTACCTAATATATTCAGAATCTTATCTATTTTCACTCAGAATGATTTGTATTACGGAGCAAGACTCACTTGAAGTAAGAGTTGTCGAAGACGAGATGATTGGTTGTCCATGGTCCTTCAAATCCAGATCGATCTTTGTGAGCTTTTCCCTTTAGAAATTAAGAAATAGTCAAAACCCAGATGGAAGATTTCGATAAAAGGACTGAGAATGATTGGAAGATGCAAGCGAAGAGATGAAACAAACCAGAGTGTGAGCACCAGACAAAGCAACGATATCCTTGTCACTGAGACCCATTGCGTAGAAAACCTCCCTTAAATGATCACATCCTAGAAAATAATGGAAGATTTAGATGCTAGTCCCTGCGACAATGTTGTGTTATCAATACAAATAGACACAAACATAATAGTTCATTAATTAAACTTCGAATTACCACTCGTATAGATGATCAGGACACTAATTTAATCTGATTTTTTTTACTTTTAAAACTACTAAGAAGTAAAATTAAAAGTGTCTCGAAGTTTATAGACTAACTAAATATTATTTATAATCAAATTTTGTTCACTAAACTTATCACTAAATCGTTGATCATTACTGTCTAGATCTAGAGAAAATTGATCTTAAATATTTCTAATGTATTCACCTTTTACGGCATCGGGGAGGCGGCCTTCGGGCGGAGGCTCAGGCTTGTCCTGATGTCGGAAAATGCCGAGGAAACAATCAGAATTCAATAATGGTGCTACAAGAATTAAGTTGTGGCGGAAAAAATCAAATTATACAAGCAAATCAAATATAACAAACAACTGTAGCCAAAGAGTCAAAGACTGTACGGGAAGAAAATATTAGCAGTGATTCTCTCCTCAAAATCAGCAGGCAATGGACCAAATGAAAAAAAAATGTTACGTAGACTTTCTGCTCAGAATTTACATCAAGAAATCAATGCAAAGTTGTCGTTCAAGCTAATCAGTTCATAGAATGATTAACTGAATCGTTGTGTCATGGGGAAAACATTTTATGGTTTGTTCACTGAGAATGTAAATAGTGAATTTCTCGACGATCGTTCAGATTATGCGAAATCGATGGGAGATAAGTACGCAAGCAAACAATTAACTGACAAGTAGTATTAAAAATGGCATAGCGAATCATCACAAAAGAGCTTGAAACACTAAATACAACAGGAACACGATCAAACTAATGGTAGCAGAATCATGAATCCGCTGGCAATAAATTTCCATCCGTACGTCAAAGAGCAGCATACAGCAGGCATTAGCGAAATGGAAGCAAAGCAAATGTGGAAATAGAATTCGTTTCGAAAACGATGGAGATCGAAATAATTCGGGCATGCTATAAGGCTTAACCTACCACTCTGCCAGCATGGAAGGGAATCTCGGGTCCGCCGGTAACTTCAACAGCAACAACCCCGGCGATCTACCGTACAACAAAATAAAAATTATTAAGAACACGCAAACGATAAGCCATTCATTATCTCTCGATTTCAATACGTCGATTACAAATTTTCACAATCGTCATTTATGAAATGTGCGAAAATAATGATCGCAACGATAGTGCCGTACCTGGTAGAAGTCACCGTACGAAAGGATCGGCACCTGTTCCTTAATCGGCTCCAACAGCTTAACAGCGATGTCAAGGCCCTTGTTAGCGCCATGAGCGAGTTCCGCTGCGTGATTCATCGTGCCGAAGGGACCTCCCGTCTTAGTCTTAACGTCAAACGTTCCGGCGGAGTGCCATCTACAATCACAAAGCCACAGTGAATCATCACAATTAATAATCAAAGATTCATAATCAATCATTATCGCGGAAAGAGAACCAACGCGAGACGAAGCATTAGTGGAGAACAATGCTTTTCAGCAACAAGAGCTCTAATCTTCCTCCTCGCCTTCAGGACAGCCGCCTCGTATTGCTGGGTGATAGGCGGATAGTTCTTCGCCATAGCCGAGATCCTACAAACTAAAAAATCAATTCGAGCAAAAGTGAAAAGAATCATGAAATGAACAAAAACAGATCTGAGGAACAGAAATATAGAAAGAAAATCCAAGTCGACGTCAATGAAAACCTTGAAAGCGCTAAATGGAACGGAGAGAATTCTTTTACAAAAATGGCACGAAACAGCGCAAAATTAAGAGGCTGAAGGAGGGAGCTGTTATTTAAGAGCAACACTAAAAGAATTAGAAGCTTCTAGTAGCTTAATTTAGGCCGTTCGATTTCTTTTTCTATCCTACGGCACATGTTCACCTTTTAGAATTGAAGGGCTGTGATTGAATTTTACCAGACTGTACGGCCATGGAATGTGTAGAGATTAGAATCAAAAGAATAAAAACCGAAAATTAAGAAGGTAAAGGTGAAATGACTAAATTACCCTCCCTATTGCGAGTTAGGAGGGAAAGTATCTAGTGTCCTCGTGTATACCGTAGTAATTAACCTACGTAACTCGCGCATTAGAACAGTGATTGCTCTTTCTTTATATAACACTCTAAAAACAGCAAGAAATTAGTTAGTTTTTATTTTCTTAAAAAAAACGATATATATATATATATGTATATATTGCATTTATAAATAAAAATTAATTAATTACCATTATAATATAACATTAACAAGCCAACTTGAGCCTTTTTAGTTAGAGATTCAATTTCTTACCTCTACGAATTAAAAATTAATAAATATATAAATAAATTATTTTCCAACTTCCACACAATTGTGCAAGCATGAAATAATTAAATTACTAATTTAAATCAACGTAATTATCACTTGAATTTTCCTAAATTATTATTTAAAAATAAAATAAATGTAAAATAAAATAAGAGGTGCTTTTCACATTAACTAACACGTATTATTTTGACTCTCTCCCTTTTATTTTTTAAAATATTTTTTATGGCTTTTAGCATGCATTTTGAAACACGGCTTAAGGTCAGTTAAGTCATTTGGCATTTATAAATTATTGTAGCTTTTGCGTGTGAATGTATTTATTATGGAAGATTCGATAATGAAATGATAATATCACCGATCTAATTTGATTGGAACTTGCGAATGAGGTGACAGCCAATCAAATTCTGCCAAGTTTCATGGGAAGTTGCAAGGAAAATATATCCGTACGCTAATAATGACACGCAGGTGATGCGGCCACCCTGCACGCTATGATTGCCTTGAAATATAGAACGCGTCCGTTTGTGTAGCTCTCTCGCGAGTTTCTATTTAATGCGCGTCGTGTCAATCTCTCTCTATTTATTTATTGCAATTTTATTTTTGGGAGTCTTGGTCCGTCGAAGATTTTCGGCTTATAATGGAGCTTTACGTAAATGCAAACAAATTATGAAATAAATTTATGCATGGAAGTGTTTGTGAGGTATTTACTTTTTAATTTCTATTTATTTAGTCTAAAATTCTTATAAAATTTAAATTTGGTGTAATAATTTCGAGGCTCGACTCCTTCTCCTCCCAATAATACTCAATTCGAACAAAGTATACTATAGAGTCTCTCTTGAAACCTACGGAGCCTTCAAACAACCCAACAATCCTCCTCTCGAACAAAGTACACCATAAAGCATCTTTGAGGACTATAGAGCCCTCGAATGACCTCAACTCGAACAAAGTATACCATATAGCCTCCCCAGAGATCTATGAAACGCTCCAACATCCCAACAATCCTCCCCTTGAAGAAAGTACACCATAGAGCATATTTGAGGACTGTGGAGTCCTTGAACGACCTCCCTCCCCATAATTGATGCTCTAACTTTTTCTCCTCCCAACAATTCTCAACTCGAACAAAGTACACCATAAAACATCTCTTAGAACTATGGAGCCCTCGAGCGACCTCCCCATAATCGATGCTCAACTTTTTCTCCTCCTAACAATCCTCAAATCAAATAAAGTACACCATAAAACCTCCCCTAAGTCCTATGGAGCCCTCGAACTGCCTCTCCTTAATCAAGACTCGACTCCTTCTCTGAAGTTCTCAAACAAAATACACAATTTGTTCGACACTGAGTCCCTATTCACTTGACATACCCAACGACTCTCCACAATGATATAATATTGTCTACTTTAAGCATAAGCCTTCATGACTTTACTTTTGATTTTTCCAAAAAAGTCTATAACAATAGAGATAGTATTATTTACATATAAACTCACGATATTTTTTTTAATTAGTAAAGTAAAAAATCTCTTAATTTATCATAATAAAAAGTTTAATTTATTTATGACCGTTTTTTTTTCTCTTCAGACATGTATCAATTATACTAAATAAAAATAACTAAATTTTAAAATCCAGTAAAATGCTAGGGACTAAATGGGAATAAATTATTAAAAGCTGTGTTTTAGCTTATGTCTCGGAACTATAGCATTTAATTATTTATTTTTTAATATTCATTTTTTAAGTCCGCGGAAAGCCGTTTCAAATCAAAAGCGACGAAGATAGGCGTCGAGCCGACCTTTGCCGCGCTCTGAACGGTGCGTACCCCTCTGGGTCCGGTGGGCTTAATAAAACAACCAATACAGCTTGGTCCAATTTTTTATTTGGGCTCATTCTCGGGCCCATATATTTAGTGTCTTTTACGTAACTACCCTTCTCAACATAGCTCTTTTACGTAACTAGCCTCACTTAAAAGCAAGAATTGCCTTGTCAACTACCGTAATGGATACTAAAATGTATGGATATAATATAAATTAATTATTAAATCGGCATTTCTTTTAGTGCTTATTCATTTTTTGATGCCTCGTCAACTTCTATAATTGCACTACGTTCATATTTTGTGCTATACAGCGACCATTCATCTAACAAAAGATTCTATTTGTGTTTATAATTTTATATTCTAATTAATGATTAAAAAAATAAGATAATAATAGTAAAAATAAAAGCCCACACGCCTAACATTTTCTTTATAATTCACACGGAGTTGGCTATATCAAGCACGACTATACAAATATAGTCGAGTCCTAATGCTTAATTTTGGTTATAGCTACCCTCAGTCGTGATGGTTATAACAATATATAATCATTTCCACCCGACGTGGAATCTCATAGTCCATCCCATTTTAAAATTTAGTGCCTAGCCTTCTCTCCAACCGACGTGAGATCTCACAATCCATCCCCCCTTGAGTTAACGTTTAGTATTTTCACTGACACATTGTCCTAACAGCTCAAGCTCACCACTGGCAGATATCGTCATCTTCCGACTTTTCTTTAAAGGCTTCTCCTCAAAGATTTAAAACATATCCGTTAAGGAGATGTTTTTGCATCCTTATAATAAATGTTTTGTTCTCCTCTCAAACTAATGTGGGATCTCACACTTCTCGAGCCACCAACACAAATGTAGCTTAACTATGTATACTAATAAGTCAGTTGTTCGAATCTCTCCATCCATATTGTTGAATTAAAACAAATAAAAATAAAACAAACAACAGCAAAAAAATTCTCATTCCCTTGTGGTCGTCTATGGTCTGTATTTTTTCTTTTTTTTTTTTCTCAAATTTTTTTTCTTTATCTTGCATTTCCTCTTAATTTAGGTCTCTCTCTCGATCTTACTCGATCGCTAGTCTTATCATATGAGAAATTGAATTTCCTATATTAAATAGAAAGAGAAAATATTAGAACTGTGTTTATATTGATAAATAAATAAATTTGAAATTATAAAATATTATAGATATTGGAGACAAAGTGTCAAAACGTACTGTTATCTCTCGTAATAATATCTAGAACTTCTTTTATCTTCTTATGGTAAGGTTTTACCTAACCGAATGAATGACGAGTCTAACAAAAAAACAAACCCGACAGACAGTTAAAGTGAAGCACAAAACAGGTATATTGTTAGTATTTATATTTAATAATATAAAAAAAGATCACTGACAAAAATGTTTTTCTTCCATCTAATTGGTTATATGTATATACACGCATTAAAACTCCCGTGGGTGAATGAATTTCCAATAACTTTTTGTTAATAATATAAAATCGAACCTCGAATAAATCATAGTGTGATTGGTCGAGATAAATCTCGTTACAAAAAAAGTGAGTCATTTGAATTCCACACACATATTTATTTATTTATTATTATTATTTTGTATATATTTTTTCAAATTGTTGTTTTAGGTGAATGAACGTTGATACACCATTGTGATTTATTATGTAGTTAATTTTTTTTTTATTTATGAAATATAATTAAAAATTTAAGTAAAATATATTTTTTGGAGTTGACTTTTGTTTTAAAATATATATATAAAAAAAGTTGAAATAATTAGAATTCCACCGAATTTTTCATCCTTAATTGACTTTTAATGATGAAAATGGTAGATAATTTGCTATAATTTTGTATATAGTAATTACTTACTGTCTTTTATTATCATCGTTTCCTATTTTCCGTCTACATAAACAATAAAAAGGAATAAAATCAACAGATTTAAAGAATTAATAATATAAATATCAATCACGAAAAAGTGAATAAAATCACTTTTGTTTTCTCATTTTGGTGAATGTCTTAATTTGAAGTACCGAATTTAAAGTCTTCTAATTCAAAGGACTAATTAAATAAATTAATTTATAATGAAGACTGATTTAAATAAATATATTTTTAATTGTTTTTTAAAACTTATTTTAAGAATAGATTAGAAAATTAAATATTTATAATAAACAACGTACATTCACAAGCACAATTCCTTTTAAAAATTTAAATACAATATTTATTATTATTATTTTTGGTAATAAAATGAATTTATATTAATTATTATTGAAGTATGTCCACCTTAGTTGTGAGGGAGAACAAATCACAGGGTGTAGAATGTATTTTAAAGCCTTGAGGGGAAACTCGAAAGGAAAAATTTAAAGAGGACAGTATCTACTAGCGGTGGATTTGGATCGTTACAAATGGTATCAGAGCCAGATACTGGACGATGTGCTAGCCTTATCGTTGTTTCTCGAAGGGGTAGACACGAGGCGGTGTGCTAATAAGGACGCTGAGCCCAAAGAGGTGGATTGTGATGTCTGACGTGAGTTGGGGGTGGATCTAGGTCGTTACAGTATATCTTGATATTAATAAAATATTATTTAATATAATAAAAAGAATTGAAGAAACAATTTATCCATTACAGGAAAAAGTAAACCATAGGGCCGATGCCGGTGGAGGAAGGGTGGAGCGGACCAATTTTGTAATTAGGGCAACATTGAAGGGTATTGTTCGAAAATTGATAATATTAATTTGACAGCGACGCAGAGTGAAGACAGCGGCCAAAAAGCCATCCAAAGCCAAGAGCTTCTCTCTCCTTAAAGGGTCCTCTTATTGTTCTCCTCTGTCTGTTCGCGTCTTCGTTATCGTGCGCTTCTCGGACAATCTCAACCTCACAGATTCATTACCTGCCTGTTGTCGATCTCTCAACTGTAATGACCGTCAGCTCTAATCTCAAGCCATTTTTCTGCAATCTGATCTTTATCTCTTGCGCAATCCTTATTTTTGTGTTTCAATCTTCAAGATCCCTAATTTTATTCGTCGTTTCATTCTGAATTTGCTGCAGCTGTTTTTTGGTTTTCATATAAGTTACGGCGACTCGTGTTCTTTGATTCTCTTCAATATGCATATGCGCTTCGATTTTCGATTTGTTGCATGTTTATGAATTAAATTAGGTCTTCGATTCATGTGTTTTTGTTTTCTTCGCGATTACTTGGTCAGTCCTGGATAATTTCTGGTTATGGTTATAGTTTCGAAATATGTCGATCTAGAATTCTGGTATTTATAGTTTCTATGTACTCTTCGTTGGAAATGGTTTTTTTTAGCTCCAGCACAGTTGATTAACATCGTCGAGTTTCATCCATATATTGTGCTCATTTCAGCCTATGGATGGGTTTGGGGAATTATTCTACGTGTATAAAAATGTTCTTCAGGTCTAGTGATGAAGATATTGGCGTTAGACGTGGGGTGTGGTCACGAGTATTGTGTACAAGCAAAATTGCATGTCTAATTAAATGAATTAGCGATTGGTGACTTGTTCTGATGGTTTAGAAGAAGATGATGTACAAAGGGAAGGGGGAGTTGGATGTCTGTGTTATGATTTTCTTCACTTGGTAATTATTGTAAACTGAACGTACTCTTACTAATAACAAAATGAGGAATTAAGAGTACCTTTTCTTAGATTTGGCGAAGATTGATTGTATTCTTTAGTTTCCTGGGAAAATAATCGTAAGTTGTGTACTTTGCACAATTAGATATTAGAATTAGTTAGATAGCTGTTTTCCTCCCACTTTGTATATGCACTGAAAAGGCTTTTGTTCCATTAGCTGGCAGCCTATCTGCTTTTGCCTTTTATAATTATATTTGCTTTGTTTTTGTTCTTAGATAACCATGAGTGACGGAGGAGAAAAAACTTGCCCACTCTGTGCGGAAGAGATGGATCCAACTGATCAGCAATTGAAGCCATGCAAATGCGGATATGAGGTTTGAAACATACCATAACTACAGATCAGAAAATGCATATAAGCAATCTGGCTTTTATGGGCTTCACATTCTAGTTTTAATCTGACTTTTAACAGTGTTTCTTTATGTTTTAAAACTGCTATCAGAAAACCAACCTTTAGGGGAAGTGTGTGCATCTTTTCTGAATCCCTTTCATGGAAGACTTATGTTTCCTACTTTAGATGATAGATCTTTCATTTCTTGAGAATTAGGAAACTCTGATATTATACTTTATTTTTCCTCTAGTTTTGCTTATGTTACTGGAGATTTCAGGAGTTAATTTGGATATATCTTGATCCTTTCAATGTAAGAGTAGAATTGAATCTTAAATTAATGGTTGCCCCGCTGGCAGATTTGTGTTTGGTGCTGGCATCATATTATGGACATGGCTGAGAAGGATGACACTGAGGGTCGATGTCCTGCATGTCGTACTGTATACGATAAGGAAAAAATTGTAGGCATGGCATCAAGCTGTGAAAGGTCAATTTTCCTTGAGTTTGTTTTTCTATCTGCTTTTATTAACTTGGGGCTTCTTACAAATCCCTCTGCTTTGGGAGATTCCTTACCTATTTTTTTCCCTCTTCTTTATTGTCCCTGATTATGGATGAACTTTTCCGTTTCCTATCAGAAAAAAGTAATAAATCAGCACTGCAGATTAGGTGTCTCAGAAGTGTTTGGCAAGTGTCTGATAGAGCGTTTTGTAATTGTTCGCTTGTTACTTGCACAAATTGGATATAATTTTCTTTTTCCTGTAACTGATATAAGTTTTTCTGGGTGTAGTTTTATGTTTTACTTAATATTTGGTATTTCTTTGTAGCTTTTCTTGTTTCTTTCAAAGAACAAGAGTCAGAATGTTAAGTCCCATCAATAAGTGATGTGGTTGTCTAATACGTGTTAGACCGAACACAAAGATCCTTCATTTCTTCGTCATTGCCAACTTAGTCATAATTCTTCCATTTGCAATGTTTAGATAGAGTTGTCCTGATAATTATTATTCTATACTGTTTCTTATCTGAAAATACAAAATTATTCCTTGCAGATTGGTTGCTGAAGTAAGTGTGGAAAAAAAGGTTAAGTCACAAAAAGCAAAAGCCAAATCATCTGAAGGACGAAAGCAGCTTAGCAGTGTACGCGTGATTCAAAGGAATCTAGTATATATTGTTGGGCTGCCTCTTAATCTGGCAGATGAAGATGTATATTCTGCTTCTCTGTTCCCCAAAACTATTGGTTCTTAAATAGATCTGCATACTTTTGGTTCTGATGCGAGTAATGGATGCCCTCTTATCATCCTTTGTGCAGCTTCTTCAGCGGAGAGAATACTTTGGTCAGTATGGGAAAGTTCTAAAAGTGTCTATGTCCCGTACAACAACTGGAGTCATTCAACAATTTACTAATAGTACCTGTAGTGTGTAAGTTCAAATGTTCTTGTTGCAATGACTCTTGCCTTCTTTCTTAAAACAAACTGTTTTCTTTATTTACATAGGTTATTTAACGTTCATATATTTCATTGCATGGTACATTACCTTTTTGGAACATTTTGTTTCTGTGCATATGGTTTCTACACGAAGGCTGATTAGTTTAGTTTGAATTGGGGCACCGACATAACTCTTATTCCGTGCTTTACTTAGATACGAGTATCACGTATGTATCCAGAAATATTTATTTATGTTCTATATTTTTGTTCAAATAAAAAAATATTTATTTTCTTGTATTTTCTGGGTTAGATATATTACATTCTCAAAAGAGGAGGAAGCTGTTCGATGTATCCAAAATGTACATCAATTTGTCTTGGAGGGCAAGCCTTTAAGGTTAGTGTATATTTGAGTAGTAAGTTCTAGAGTACATTTTGAATATTCCTGGTCAAATTTGTAATTTACTTTCTCTGGGTGCCTCAATTTTAGGGCATGCTTTGGAACAACAAAATATTGTCATGCTTGGTTGAGGAGTGTGGTATGAATTTTATAATTTTCTTCTCTTGTATTTATAGTTTTACCAATTGAAAATTTTATAACTTAAAATTTGATTTGGATCATAATATTATCAACTAATGTTTCAGCCTTGCACCAACCCTGATTGCTTGTATTTACACGAGGTTGGTTCTCAAGAAGATAGTTTCACAAAAGATGAAATCATTTCAGCATACACAAGGTGTGATAATCATTTTGTATTTAAAACTGCTGTTGTGCCTTTGTTGCTTGGTTTCTCAAAGGGTTTTTAGATTGAGATTCATTGCATAATATTATTTATTTATCTTTTATATTTTAAAATAATTGCTAATTGATGTTTGACCCTATGAGATATCCTTGAGGCTTGTGGAAAGAGAAATGATGTTTGAGTACAATGTAGTGTGGAATGACATAACATCGGTTTGCTCTAACAATTTTCTACGTGTAGTTGACCATAATTCCATTGTAGATTATACAAGCTCTACTTTGGTTTTGGAAACGAAGGAAGTTTTTAGTCAAGCCTAATGAAATTGGCTATGGATGCAATACATATCCCTATATCTACCACAGCTTATATTTTGACTACGATGCAATAGATATTCTTATATCTGCCTATAATTATTTCCCATGATTGTCTCATTATGCGTAACAGACTTGAATAGGTGCCCAGATTATGTACTGTCCTTCTAGAATGAGGTTGGTTAGTGTGAACTTTTATCCTCTATTTTCGTTCTTCTACATGCCCATACTTCAATTTACAATTTCAAATTTTTTAGTAATTGTAATACTAATTCTAGTTATATGGTTTTAATAGATTTAGTTGGCTACTACAAAGAGTATTTTTTGTTGGAAAAATAGTATCCATTGGTCAGTAAGATCATGTCGCAATCTTAAGTTATAATGATGAACTCTACTAGTCGTAAGCTTTGAAGTTTAGAGTGAAACCATAATTCAGACAAACTGAACATATTTATTGGGTATATAGTATTGTAAGAATACATATACTAGTTGTGGATAAAATTGGATTATTTTGGTTCATGAAGTTTTGATTCTTGTGCCAAAACTGATTCTCTTTACTCTTAGGATGGTTTGAAGTATGTGATGGCGTACTTTATATTAAGTATATGTGGTCTTGTATTTTTCTACAGTTGGTTTTGGGTTATATTGTTCCTGTCTAGTGTAAGGAAGAGAAGTTTAACAAATATTAAACCTTAAATGCAATTTAACCCACAGCTTCATTTGAGTTGTGAACAAAGGGAAGAAGGGATGATACACTTCAGTGTCAGCCTATGGACACACTAAGGGGAGGTGCTTAATACTGAAGCCGCCAATGCTTGATTGGACAAGTGTTCAACCTTCTCAAATCCAAAATCTAAAGAACACTTGATTCTAATAAACCATACCTAAAAATGGGATAAAAATCATTGATTAGACAAGTAATACTATTACCAAGATTGTTTTTGTTTGTACAGCCATCACCGCTTTGATATGTTTGGATGACTTTCTTGCTATTTGCTTGCTTGGAGACTGTTTTTGGTTGGATGATTAATTAACTTACATAGTTGTATTAAAGGAGTAGAGTGCAACAAATTACTGGTGCCTCAAACAATACGCAGCGGCGTTCAGGGAGTGTGTTACCACCACCAATGGATGATTACTGCAATAACAATTCTTCAAATGGGAAACCCATTGTTAAGAACCCTTCAAGTGTAAGACATCCTAAACTCCAATAGCTAAAGAAATAGTTGATGTTTCTTTCATATATAATATGCAGAAACAATTTGTTTGTCAGTTAGATATTAGTTTATGTTGAACCTTAAAAATACTTGTTTAAATACCTATCCATAAGAGCTGAAGCTTTTTATGCTGATATGCTTGACTAATTTTGTTACCCAGAATACTGTTAGCATCATTAGAGGTTCTCCTCCAAATGGAAGCTCAGATAAGTCAATTGCTCTCCCTGCAGCTGCCTCATGGTACATGGATATTTATGTTTGCACCCATTTTAAAGTTTTCTCAACTTTGTTTAAGAGGTCATAAGACACGTTTGTTTATGCCAGGGGAACTCGAGGCTCAAATTTTCAAGTGCCAGTATCAAGTTCACCAAGTACAAATGGGCCTCCGAAAAAGTCCGATGCTACTAATAGCATATTATCATTTCCCCCTGCAGATGCAAGCATTTCTTCGGCTTCTACAGTATATAGTGAAGCAGGAAAGAGACCTGCATTTAATGAGAGTCACACTTCTAATAATGCCAAAATTCATCAAGAATCCTTAAAATCTTTGAAACATCCTGTTAGCACGGATTATCAATCTTTGTCGACAGACAGACATGATTCACCTGAGGAGATACCTACTTTTGTATCTTTGAGTTGTTCAGTGGCTGGGGTTCCAGCCACAAAGGACAGTCAGAAAACAATGGCTATGGCACCGAGCATTTCTACTCCTAATCTCCATATTGAGGATTCTCGCAGTTGTCCTGAAGTAGGAACTACTTCTGATGGCCTAATACAAAATCTGAGCGCTGATATATCAACAGTTAGCATCGATAGAGATGATATAGATGAACAATCTGGTCTAAGACCAATTACTATAGTCTCTGATCATGATTTAATTAAAGCTTCCGGGGATCACCATAGCTTACAAGAGCAGTCTAGAGTGGCACCTTTAGATTCGACAGATGCTTGGAAAGGCGATGATGTGGTTAGTTGCATGTCTTTTTCAAGAGAAGAACGTGATTGGAGATCGGACTTACAGAGAGAGGTAGTTAGTGCAAATGAGTTGGAAGAGGATGTGATATCTTTTAATAGTCAGAGGCTCAAGGATCCAGAGATTTTGAGCCCTTCAACTCGGTTGCCTGGCTGGGCATCTACATTTCATGCCTTGAATGGCTCTACCTCTCATTCATTGTGGCCGGATGCTGTCAATGGGGCAGCAACCAGTCTAGCTACTGATATGTCATTTGATAAGCCATTCAATGATATTTCATCTCTAAGCTCATCTAGCATCCCGCCTGTGTTTAGCAGTCAGCTTGCGAATGGAGTCAATACTTCTGGGCAGACTTTGCATACTTTAAGACATATAGTGGCCAATGATCCTGCTAATTTAAATGCAGATTCACTTTTTGTTGATAAACAATTCAATGATGATTCACATTTCCGTGCATCTAACATATCAACTGCTATCAATGGCAACGTGGAGAATGGGATCAGCTCTTCTGCTGCTACCGATATGCCCCATGGAAATTCATTTTTACTTCACAACGAAGGAAGAGGAAGGCATGTGGGCAGGTTGTCTGGTGACATGCTGAATGCCAATGGCAGTGGTTTTGTAGATAATGGTGAAAACAGCATAATCTCAAATATATTGTCAATGGACTTCAACATGTGGGATAACACATTAACGTCCCAGAATTTGGCCAAGCTTTTGGGTGAAAGTGATAAACAATCTCCAAGTTCCAGGAAGGTGCAAAGCAATAATCAGTCCAGATTCTCTTTTGCAAGGCAGGAAGATTCTAAAGGACAAGGTTTTAGGATACAACCTTCTCTTGATATGATTGAACAAATACAGAGAAATCATTCGTTCGGGCATGAATTCTTTAAAAATGATAATGTGCATTCAGACAAGTTTCATAGTAGTGGTGGCTTCTATTCTAACAATTATGATGGATCAGTAAATCCTTCAAGCAATCACTCCCTTAATTCCTCAAATAAGCTCTCAGGTGAGTGCTCATATTTATGATAAATTTTTTAAATATTCTTGATCTCTGTGTTCGAGATATCTATCATATTTAGTGGTGGTTTAATTTCCAATCAGCTTTGTTTTTCTTTTACTTCGTGTATTGTTGCATGTTGTGGGTAGTGTTGTCATGGAAATATCCTCTTGGTGCTCTTTCTTGGGATTCAGAACACCAGATCCCAATTTCTCTTGTTTTGAATTTTTTCTTCGAACCGATGCTTCTACAGTGAAATGAAGTCTTATCTTGCTTTCTTTTGATTCATTCATTTATCCGTGGGGGTTGGACGTGTACTTTGAAGTTCTTTTTTGGAATCAGCTGTTTTACTTGTTTTGCTTAGAAACCTCCTCACAGACTCTCTTATTCACAGCAGTTACGAGAGCTCAAATCTCAGCTCCGCCTGGCTTCTCCGTTCCAAGTCGGGTGCCACCACCTGGTTTCTCTTCTCATGACAGAGTAGATCAAGTTTCTGACTCCCTCTCTGGTTAGTGTTTTCCTCTGCTTAGTAAAGTTATCTAAATAAATTTTGTACCTTTCTTCTCTGCATTAAATTTTCACCTTTTGATTCAGGAAACCGTCTGCTAGATTCTTCTTCTTTGTCGAGAAATTCATATCAAGCAAATCAAACTGGAAGTAATATTAGCACGGGCGATATTGAATTTATGGATCCTGCTATTTTGGCAGTTGGTAAAGGCAGACGTCAGATAGGTCTTAACAATACTGGTCTAGACGCTAGGACACCATTTTCTCCTTCATTAGGTACCTTTGATAATGAAGCAAGTCTTCAGTTACTGATGCAAAGATCTCTGAACCCCCAGCAGCAGAGATACTCTGATGTCGGAGATGGTTTCTCTCATCTCGGGGATTCATATGGCATTTCTTCAAGGCTTGTGGACCAATCACAGGTTAACAATCTCTCTAATTTTGGGCAGCTATCTCTCCAGCATTCTAGAAATAGGCTTATGTCGCATGGCCACTGGGACAGTTGGAATGAGGCTCAAGGTGGAACCAATATTGGTGTGGCAGATATATTGAGGAGTGATAGGCTTGGATACAACAAATATTATGCTGGTTATGAAGACTCGAAATTCCGCATGCCCAGCTCGAGCGATCTATATAATAGAACCTTTGGGATGTGACTCTTGGTGAATGAAATGATGTGAGTGCCTAGATTGGCGGCAGCGTTTGAGCAAAGGACTAGGATTTACCTTGTGAGGTCTGTGGACGTGTAGCCATGATGTCTTGAGAGATTCATAATCTGGCCTTGATGGTGCGGAAGATTTGTGCCCTGATGGTATCGGATTATGTTACCACAAGGTAAGAATATTGTCGGTATATTTTTTCATTTGATTGTTGTCCCCTTCTTTAACAATTTTTTTTTTTAAAAATAATTGTACAATGAATATTTGTATCTAATAAGTTTGTCTTTTATCAACCTCTGCCCTGTTTGAATAATCCCTCCCGAAATAAAAAGCAGAGAGCGAGAGAGAGAAACCGATATGAGGGTCGAAGACCTGTTTTTTGCTTACCTGCCTGCTGACATGTTCTACTTGCACCATTTGTGTCTGTGTAGGTGTGATGTAAGCTCACGTGATTGTATCGCGGCAAGTTGAATATTGGCAGCGATTATTTGACAGGAAGTTGTAAAATGTCTGTCAATCTCTGGTAGGGCGACCCGTCCCTCCAGCTGTCGATTATTTTGTTCCTTGCCAACAGCGAAGAGTTAAAGATTCTACTTTTTTGGCTCTCAAAACCTTAAAGTTGAGATTGGGAGTTCCTGACTTCACAAGGTTATATGCGAAATCCATTTGAATGTACTTTGATTCTTTTGTTTTTTACAAGTGTTTTACTTAGTTACTTAGATTATAGATAGTTCAAAGATGGGGAGTTTCCTGCCTTTTGAGATAGATTGATGGAGTTCCTGTCGACACGAGGTGATAATCATATTCTTCCTTCGGGTTAATACTATTACAAATTCAAGGTCGAGATTTGATTCATCAGGGTTAAGTAATTCTTGACACGTCATGACGTAGCTTACGCTTCATGGTGACTTCACTGGGGAAGCACATATCAATTCTTGCCTCCTTTAAGAGTTGCCCATAAGTAATTAGAGCACTCAGAAGCATCAGAATTGCCAGTACAGTTTAACGAAAGCGGGATCTCGAGTGAATTTACAGGTTTCACAGTATGCCAGGTGATACTAATGAATTTGTATTGTCATAGGTTCTATCTTTCTTTCTGGGAGAAACTGAACAATCTTCCCGCTGGAGTCCGAATTTTGATTCGGAGGGAGGTTGGATTTTAGTTCATTTGATCAAATGAAGATTGGGACCTTTTCGTGTCTGTTGGAAGAGAAGTGTTCTTTTGATCCATAGTGGATTTGAATAAGATTGGTGGATTAGGCATCAAATTGAACGATGAAATGTAATCGATAGGAACTAACCACGGCTTGTCTTTTTAAGACAACAGAGATTTACAAATTTCATCATTAATTTTTTTTAAATTTCTACGTTATTTGGTTTATTTTTATCATTTTGGAATTATTTTTACCATTTCAATGTTCATAATTTCCTTCATCTGTGTCATTTATATATATATATTTAAAAATTTTGGGAAAATTTTAGAAGAAGAAACCCAAATGTGAAAAGAAAAATAAAATCCAGAATTTGTATACTTTTATTTATTTATTTTATTTTGAAAATAAGATTAAAAAAATAGTAAGAAGAAACAAAAGGGTTTTATGAACCGGTGGTGACAATAGCAAGCCCATAATACTGTCTGACGAACCACGGATACGATAGAATCACTAACAAAATTCCGCCTTTATCCACTAATAGAATTCCGCCTTTAAATTTGGAAATCAAAAAGAAAGAAGTGATCGACAAAAAATCTTAGCTGTTCGTTGGATCTTTGAAGCTTTTAAACGACGTATAGATTACGACCGGTTATAAGAAGTAAAGCATCGTAGACTCTGTGCTCGACAACGTAACTTTTATAGGACAATCATTAACTTGGCCCACCATTGCCATTCCCCATTCACAAATCCAACAAAGACACACCCAATCAGGAGGGGTTGGATTTGAATATCTGTGGCCAACCAATAGCAATAGCAATAGCAATAGCAATTGGCCCCTCTTTTCTTCATTATTATAAAATTTAGCCTTTTTTTTAATTGCAACTTTCACCCTCTTATCTTCATTTATTACAAAAAAGGCCCACATAGATTTCTTACAACCTTCTCCTGTCGATTAGGGTTGTCTTCCTCTTCTCCACAAATTATAATATTTAATATTGGAAGAAACCAAAACTTTAAAACAATTTTTTTAAAAAAAATATATAAATAATTCTATTGGAGAGACCCCACTAAGTTCTAAAAACCTAACAAACCAAGGTCTAGTGGGCCCCCTGATGGGCCTAAAAGGGGACAAAAAGGCAAAAAAAAATCCAAATGGGCTTGGGCCCACCATGTGCTCCAAAGGCCCTCTTATAGAATCTATGGTGGTATAGCTGCTGTGTCCGTTTAATCACGGCCGTCAAAATCATAACGTGAGACAGATAAAGGGATTAAAAAAAAGGAAGAAAAATAAAATAAAATAAAAAGCCCTGAAACCTTAATGGTAGAGGAAAGATATCATTTAAATGATGGTTGCGTCTTTTATTTTCTCAATTTGAATTAAATTTACGGGGAAAATGAATAATCAAATTAAAGCAAACTTATACTAAATTATTTTTCTGTGGACCCCACATTTTTCTGATTTTTTTTTTTTTTTCAATTCGTCCTCTGAATTCTTTTTATTTGCAATTCCACCTCCCAATTTTGTATAATTTCATTTTTAGGTTGATTTTGTTCAACTAACATTAGGTGAATGATTGGAAATTCTCTTAGCCTCTAATTGTAGAAATTATTATTCTTTTCATACCTCTTTTATAAAATTTTAATGTTAGAGAAGTTTCTCTCAATTGAGTTATATAATGTTTATTTTAGGTATAAAATTTTGTAGGGTGACTTTAATTCATTTGTTTATTCATGTTTTTTCAAAATCTTTATTGCTTTTAGTATCTTAATCTACTATTCGTTCAATCTCGTTTGTTTGATACTCTCCGATAAAAATTAAATTATGGTTCTTAAAAAGTCGGCGCCAAAGTAGGAAAAAATAACTTTTTTTTTTTATTAACTTTCTCTAAAGTTAAATTTGTTATATTTATGATCTTTGACCATCAACATCAATAGATTCAAGTGAATGATATAAATTAAATGTTAGATTAAAGATTTAAAAGTGACCACATGTAACAGCCTAAGTCTACTTCTAGTAGATATTGTCCGTCGATTCGTTACGTATTGTTGTCAGCCTCCCGATTTTAAAAGTCTGTTATGACAGATTTTCACACCCTTGTAAACCGTTGTATCGTTTAGTTTTTCTTTCTAACCAATGTAAGATCTCACAACCCATCTCTTTGAGGGCGCAACGTCCTCTCCAACCAATGTGGGTATATCCTCGCTGACACAACAATGTGGAATCTTGTAGTCTACCCCCTTGAGGGCTCTCATTAGCACACCACCCATTGTTTGACTCTGATATTATTATGTATCGTCATTAGCCTCACAATCTTAAAATATGTCTACTAAAGAAAGGTCTCCACACCCTTCTAAAAAAATATTTTATTCCCCTTCTCCACCAACATGAGATCTCACACAACATGAGATCTCACACAACATATTCTATTCAAAGTGAATATAACTAAGTGATCTCACACCATTTTTTTTTTGTTTTTTTTTGTTGTTGTTGAAGTCGAACCTCAAATTCCCGTCCAATTTATACTTAGAAAAACATATGGCAGCAATAATATATTTATTATAATATGAAGTTAAATCAACATTGATAATAGCATTTGGTTAAACAATGATGATGCTATATTGGTGAGCAAAGTAAATTAGGTGTGCCACCATAATACAAGTCAAGTTAGGGGCACAACCTTAATTTGCACGAAATATATTAAGCAACCAATTAAGCGTCGGTGTGCAATTAAACGAATGAGACTGCTCAACACGTAGACTAATCATCAAGAAAAGTTGAGTTCAACCCTCATTTTTTTTTCAAATTCAACAATGGTGAGGCGGGAAATCAAACTATTGATATTTAAAATTGTGATTAGTATCTTATTCACAAAACTCTGCTAGGATTGGTCGTTTAATAACGAGTAAAAAATCAACGTCATAGCTAATATATAAATAGTGAAATCTTATATAACACTTTTTTTAAAAAAAAAACACCCTTGAAAAGTTCAATGATTTTATGTTTTGTTTAGAAGAAAATTTAAGGGGTCACAATTGAAATATTTGAAAGTAGGAGGGTAGTTTTGAAAGAGAAGATAAAAGGATGGGGGTGTTTTTGATAAATTAGAAAAGAAAAGAGGTGGAATTGTAAATAGAAGTAAAAATGGAAGGGAAGAGAATGGAGCAAAACAGAGACATACAAATGACTGATTTGACAGTACAATGAGATTAAGAAAAAGGGGAAACAGACATAAAAGCATTTTTTATTTATTATGTTTGAAAATGCCAATAATTTCCATTTAAATTAATATTAATAATATCATTTATTTTGCCTTTTAGCTGTCACTCCCCCTGCTTACGTGGCTCCACTTTCTCCTTTAATTTCGTTCAACTCACGGGTTTTTATTCTCTAATTTATCTATTTATTTACTTTAACTCTCTGTTCATAAAACTATTATTTTTTTGTATTTTTTAATTTTAAAAATTTAGTATTTTTACCTTCCATCAATTTTAAAATAGATTTTACAATAAAAATTAGTTTTTATTAACCTATTTTTCCTAATGGCGGAAGAAAAAACAAGGAATTAATAAGAAAGGGATAAAAGAGGTGATATCTACAAATCCACTAAAACTTAGTTGAAAGTTCAGGAATATTTTTTAAACAAAATATTAAATAATTTTCGTTTAAATACACGAGCATAATATTTTTAAAACAAAGTAGGAAGATTTTTAAAATTTTACAATTATTATACTTCAAAATTCAAAATCATATATATATATATATATAAATTCAGTCCTTATCAATTGAAATATCCTCCTATGTTTATCCAGAAAAACTTAAATTATTGGTTTGTTCTGAAATTCTCTTCTCCACCTGTATTCATAAAAATTTAGTAATAGAAAGGGGGGAATATGAGAGCACCACGTTTCCTCATTTTCGGCCACATTTCACTGTTCCCATACACAGGCGGGCAGGCGGGCAGGCGGGCAGGCAGGCAGTCAGACACAAAAGCATATAAATGAAACTGCAGGTGTAACAAGGAACCATGAAAATCACAGTCCTAGTTCCGCTGACAGCTACACAAGAGAAGTGCATTAGAAAAGGGAAAAAGAGGTAAAAAGGTAACCAAATAAGAGGAAAAAAAAGGCAAAAGGCAAAAAGGAAGGGTTGGTGGGCTCCTCCTCCTCCTCCTCTCCTATGGCTATTGGGTATGGTATATGGACAAGAATTTTTGTTCGGGTAGACGAACACGACTCTCCACAATGGTATGATATTGTTCACTTTAAGCATAAGCTCTTATGACTTTGCTTTTTAAACTTTCTCAAAAGGCCTCATAACAGTAGAGATAATATTCCTCGATTAAATCTATGATCATTCTCTAGATTAGCATGTTCAAGTTCTTACCGGACTCCCAACTATTTCACAATGCAAATATGTTCATAAAAGCAAGAATTGGATACTAACCATAAAAACAGAAACAGAGACATGAAGCAATGAATGCAAGCGTACGTATATGATATATTAGCATCATGTTTTTGTTTTCAGGTACAGAAACATGAAGCAGCATAGCATTTTGTAATGAGCTATTTAGTGTCAGAAATCAAGCCAATCATTACTTAAAAAAGGCATACAAATGAAAAAGAAGATACTATTTTACTTTTGGTCACTCACTCTGTAATGTAGAAGAAGGATTTATGGTGGTGGCTGTTGTGGGTTCAACTGAGGGGAGTTGGGGGAAGCTTTGGCTGAAGTGAAATGGAGGTTATGGGCGGTCGAGCCCGGTTGGCACGGTGGAAGAATGGCAGCCGGGATAGCTGAAAATGAGAATCCTGATGATGCTGCAGCAGAGAACAATGGGAGTTGGGTGGCATTACCCTGGTTATGAATTTGCCATGCCCAGTTGGGGACGACTCCTTGGGATGAACCTAATGCATGTCTCTTATCTGTCACGCGTTCCTGTAAGCAAAGTTTAGATAATCACTCTTCAAATTTCAATAAAACCATGTAATTCAGCTCCTCTTTGCTCTGATATGTGATTTAGTCGAATAATCTGAATGTTTGGATCGTCAAAAAGTGATCGAACTTGGAAATTAGTCTAAGATTTACAATAAAATCACATCAATGAAACTCACCTCACTGGGAAGTAAGCAAGATTGTTGTAAACCATTCCATAAGGGAACATGCCCTGATGCCATTACCGGCCCTTTCAAAGATGGATCGCTAACTGCTGCATCAGCATTGCTCTCTATCTTCAACATGAACAATTCAAAATGTAATTTAGAGTAGGTTTATAACAACGTTGTGCCAGGTTGTTCGTTATATGAAGAGTGAAAAGTGTTGAGGATGGTTGGGAGGGAGTCACACGTTGGCTAATTTAGGGAATGATCACGAGTTAATAAGTAAAAAATACATCTAATGATACATTTCGGGAAAGCCCCTCAACTTGTACAATATAATCATAGTTTAGTGGTTACCATTGTGCTCATGTCATTAGCATAACAAGGACCAGATTGGAACCGCAGGTGCCCCTCATTATCCTTTGGACGGTTGTCAATTGAGAGGGGCGAAATCCCTAAATTCAAATCAAGCATGATCCGACAACCTATATTTGAATTTGAAAACAATCAAATACCATTGAGGAATAACTTGCTAGTGTTTATAAATAAAGATGATAGTGGCAACCACCAGATCATCCGTACATAAGTGTATGCAATGTACCTTCACTGCTGCCCTCAGAAACCCTTTCTCCGTACGTGCTAGGCTCAAAGTTGGTCACTGCCTCCCGCCCATTACATTGGATGGCAGCCTTGTCATAAGCCCTAATTTCCAGAAAAAGAAAAAGGGAGACGTGTTGGTTGGATGCCTATTGAGGTTGAAAATTCAGGATAATAATATCAGTTCAGGTAGAGTGAAATTGGTGCTTTAAGACCTTGCAGCTTCTACCTCGCTGTCGAATAGCCCGAGATATATATACCTGCAGCAAGGATTGCAACCTCCGTGATGAAAACACCATCCCATTTCTTCTTGAAATAGGCATATCTTAGATTTCTATTTCCCAAGTGGGGAAAGAACAAGTAATACCCATTGAGAAAAGACTTGAAACCAAGTCTCAGTTCGCTACATTACGAATTCACAGGCTTCTTAACTAAAGATCAGAATAAAGCATGCGTTTCAATTTCAGAAAATGATTGCTTACTTTTTCCCAAGGAGCTGCCCCATTCTAGCTTCCCATCGGCCACATTTGTGCAGTGTAACCCCTCTGTATTTTGAGCTCCCTCTTGAGAAACCAGTGCTTTGGCGACGAAGTATGTGAACAAACTCTTCCTTGCTTAAATTCTTCATCTGCTCGAGAATATTATTGAAGGATACAGGAAATTGTTAGACGATGAAACGGATTTGTTAAAGGAATGAAAAAAGAGAAGGCGTTCTAGTTAACCTGTTTCAGATCTTCCTCATAATCACTAAGGATGAAATTAATGTCAGCGTCGACCCCTCTGAACTTGATAGCAGCTCGATCATATGCTCTAAATTTAGAAAACTTCATAAAGTCAAACACGAATTCTTTGCACAAAATAGGAATTAAGTGTGGGTTATCTCCTCCATGATAGAAAATTACCTCGCCGCTGAATGTGCTGTGTCAAATCCACCTACAGGAACCGAAGAATTATAAGTTCGTCAGAATTTCGCCGCAACGGAATATGTTGCTGAAAATTTCCTTATATAACAAAAATCTGAAGATGCCGTAGATAACAGATATTTCCATAAATAACATTAATCGAAGTCAGTTAAGCAATCGAGTCAAATTCATACCGAGATAGACTTGCTTCCCACAGTCCCTGCGAACAGTTGAAAAACAAGAAGTTAAGACAGTAGATATACTAATGAAGCATACATCGGAGTGAATTAGAAATCTAATTCAACAGAAGGACGAGTTAATTGAGTGAATGAAGGACTACTGGAATTTGACAACAGAGGCAAACGCAAACCATTACACGATTCAACAATTTTTTTAAAGAAGGTATCCAATTAAATTCACTCACCAAATATGAGATTCCCACCGCCCAGTCCTCCGGTAGAATGTGACGCCTCTGTACTGCGAGCTCCGAGACCTCGGTCCCCTCCTGCTCTTCTTCGCCGGCTGAGGCTGAACCGGTTGAATCATTCTCCCCTCCCCTGCTGATCCGCTTCGATCAAACGCAAGGTTGATCCAGTTCTTCCTCGATGAATTTGACGAAGAAGAGGCAGAGTTATGCCCCTGAAGAATCCCGAAGTCAGGATTCACCGTTCCACCTATTGGAAAAAGCTCCTTCGTGACAACGTCGTTCGCGCTTCCAGACTTCAATATCCCGAAGTTGATCATGAAGAGCTCGCCACCGGCGCGTGTAGAGCACGAGTCGTCATCGCCGCCATTGCTGGAGGTATCCGCATTGACAATCGAAGAATTGGAAGTTCCTGATTCATCCATTTGATTCCCCGAGCCTTGAGGAAGCTTCTCAAAGAACAGGACAGAGTCCTCATTCGGCGTCGCATCAGGCGAGTCGACATTGAGATTAAGATCAAACATCTTCTCCTAATCTCTCCACAAAGCTTCCAATCCTGAATTCTATTAAGATTTTTCTACCACGCGCCTTGGTAGTCGATCCAATTCAACATTCAAGAATGATCGCCATGTTTGATCGAACAGTATGAATCAATCGTTATCAGAGACCACAAAAGACTAAAACAGCTAATCGTACTAACAATTTGAATGGATAAAGTTTTTTTAGAT
The DNA here is from genome assembly GCF_002738365.1 of Cucurbita moschata. Taxonomy (NCBI): domain Eukaryota; kingdom Viridiplantae; phylum Streptophyta; class Magnoliopsida; order Cucurbitales; family Cucurbitaceae; genus Cucurbita; species Cucurbita moschata. The sequence continues at coordinate 3,521,974 of NW_019268526.1, read as the reverse complement.
AAAAAAAAAAAAAAAAAAGAAACAAAAATCACAATCAAGCGAAGAAGACTACAAAAAAGATCTTCATAACAGGAAACTACGAACTTCTTCCCTACGGATTCCAGTCGGAAACACCACCGTTCTCCGGCCGCCGGCGTAACAGAACAGTAACAAACAACAAGAAGCACACTCAAAGTGAGAATCAAGCGGAAAAATCTCGAGAGATGGTAGCATTATGCATTCCGACGGCGAAGATACCGGCACCGGAGAAGTGTAAAATTATTGGCAACTAAGTGATTCCACGGCGGAGAAAGATGAAAGAAGCGGATGGGACGTGTGAAGGAACATTTCAGACCCATTCTAAGAGAAAGGGAATAACAGCATATATAAACATTTTTTTGCTTCTCTTTCGTCAAGGCAAGTCACCGGTTGATCCGGTTACCGGTGGATGCTTAATATCGCCAAGGTAATAATCCTCTATTTTGCAACGCACTTCTCCACGGTGTTTCATAGACGGGAACAGCCTTCTATATATATATACATATCCAACCAATCAACACGTAGCAGTCGTGTGTATGTGTACGACCGTTCGATCCTTAATACTCAACCTCATCTATTACCGTTCATTTTTATTTCGCGATTATTACAAAAACACACTTTTCATGACCCAAAAAAAAAAAAATTATGACTTAAATTATATGAATTGAAAATAATAAAAAATGTAAACTATATTAATGTATTCATTAATTGAATACGTAAAATTAAAAATAATAATAATTTACGTATTTTAATAATTTTTTGTAATAGTTAGACTTCAATAAATCAAAAAACATAAACACAATTTTTATTTTTAAATAGCGATAAACTCTCAAAATTATAATAATAATAATAATCACCTAATTTTAAAAATTGGCTGAAGACATTACTAAAATGTATAAACTATTATTAAATTAGAAAATTATGATTTTTAATTATTAAAGCAAGGATAGATTTTAAAATATAATAAATGCAAAATAGTAATTAAATTATTTACTCAAAATTTGTAAGGAACTAAAATGTCTCGTGAAAATAGTAATTTTTCAAATATTTATGAAATTATTTTTTTATGTAATTTTCATTTTTGATGCAATTTTCATTAAAAAAATCGTAAAAAAAACTTAATAAATCAATATATTCCATTAATAAATAAATAAATAAATGTTATACCCATCTAATTTTAAAGCATCATAATCTTAAATAATTAAAAAAATTATACAAAATACTCTTAATTTAAATATTATTATAATTAGAGTATCAAAATTAACTATTTTTCTTTTTAACATACCCAACAAAAACATATATCAGGTAAAAAATATATTTATATTAAGCTGGTAGAGACAGAGATGAAGAATATAATCCTGTCACCCATATATCTAACGAGAAAAAATGTTCTCCACTTCCTCTCCCATTCCTCGATTATAGTCGAATATAAAATATATTTTAAAAAAAAAGTTTAAATTTTCAAAAAAACTATAGACCACAAATATAAAAACAAATAAAATTTTTATGCTTAATTTAAAAATTAATAATAATAATAAATCAAATCAAATAAATTAATTTTTTTTAATGGGGTATATTATATGCATATAGTACCATATTAATTAGTAGTTGGGTTCCCCATTAAGCACGAGCAAAAGGGCAACGGGCAGCGACAGACAGTTGGAACCATGAACTAGAAAGGAGTCCATGATGGCCTAGCCCACTGCCCGACAGTTGGAACCATGAACTAGGAACGAACCCATCATGCCCTACCCCCTGCCCTTACTTTCCTAGGACCATAGGTAAATCACATTTTTTCGGCTCAGAATTTCCCGTTGCCGTAATTCTTGACCAACCTAATTACCTCTCACCTTATTTCTTTATTTATTTTTTAAATATTAAATTACATTACTTTTTTATATATTAAAATAAATTTAAAAGAGCTAAAATAATTATTTTTTAAAAGGTGAGATACTACACTACACTTTTTTATAGTCGGCAAAAAAAAAAAAAAAAAATTAGTTTAATGATTAAAATAATAATTTAAAAGAGTGTAGGGATTAAATTGAATAACTTTATATGCAAGTACCAATATAAAATTTAAAATTAAATAATAATGATATTTAAAATTGAAAAATTGATGATTTAAATATTTTATAGTAATAAAAAGGTTATTAATTTGGGAGGAGATTATAAATGTTAATATTTAATGGTAATTTTAGAGTGGCTTTTAATATCTTTTTTGGTACTCACATTCATAAAGGAAATGTGAAGTTTAATTAGCTGTGGGCCCCATCCTATTAATCTGCAGAAAAAAAAAGAAAAAGAAAAAGAAAAGGAATGAGATGAGACCGACACGTGGCGGTGAATGTACAGGGAAAAGGGAAAAAAATAATAATAATAGAGGTGGATAAATTAAAGGCGACATAATTAGTAGTGTATCTTCCCCATTAGGTAATCCGGTTGCCTTAAAACCTTTTACTAAATCAATTATTCTAATTTTAGCAACCCCACACTACCTGAAGGTCCCGATTGCGACCGTTTAACATGCCCTAGCCGGTTGCAGGTAATCTTAATATCCCAATTCCAGCTATGCTCAACGGCCCAATCAAGATCAGCCACGTCAGAAGAGTTAGAATTTGAATAATTTTTTTTTTGTTTTGATTTTCAATTATATAAATTAGGTTAAATTATGAATTTAGTATCTACTCAACCTAAAAAAGATTTAATTTAGTATAAATAATTTGAGTTTATTTTAAATTTGGACCACAAAGCTTTAAAGGTTTAATTAATCTCTGTAATTAGATCAAATCTCACATATTCCTATAAATTGAAAATAAAAAATTATTAGAGAAAACAACAATCTTGTATCACGATTATGTTTGTCTAAGACGTATTGGCTGCGTGCTACATATTACAGTCATGCTTGTCCAAGACATGCTGTTTCCGTTTTATTTATGCTTCATGTTAGATAGTCCTTTACTATTCTTATTGTGTCAATATGAAAACGTATGACTAGTCATCAAAATCATGTCTACACCCGTCAAGATTAAAATGCCCCAAAATGTACTATCGAGGGAAGTGACTAGTAAATTCTTCCTATCCGGGTTATTTGCTATCAAAGTCGTAATTGTTGCTTATTCGATTTTAGCGTATAATATTGCTTTCTATAAAATTATTTTTAAACGTATTTTTAAAGAATATTTATTTCAAACATGACTCGAAGTTCGAACGTACGTAATATTGTTCGCGAAGTCCGAATCTCACACGACTTACTCGTTTATTGGATTAGAACAAATGTCGTCCCGCATATTTTGAATTTTTTTAAATTAAAAAAAAAATCATGATTTGAAATGGAAAACAAAGGATATATTGGCAGAATAAAAAATTTAATCATTATAATATTAACTTTAATTTGAACTCAATTATAAAAAGATAAATGAATTTCTTTTTTTGGTTTTCAATTATATAAATTAGGTTTTTTTAGTACCACTAATTAAATGACGTTAAATTATCAATATAGTATCTATAATTTAAGTTTAATTTAAATTTGGACCACAACTTTTTAAAAATTTCTAATTAATCTCTATAATTGTACTTAATCTTACAAATGGCCTTATTAATTATATTATAATTAACTAAGAAAAAAAATTAAATTTCAAGATAATAAATCAAATTAACAGTAATCGATATTTGTGGTTGAATTAATAAAATGTGTTACATATTCAATATGGTGACGCCGAGATGAAAATATTTTTTTAAAATAAAATTAATTAGGGTTTGATGAATTTTTGTGGTTTGGATTTCAATTATAAAAATTAGGTTTTTTTTTAGTATAATTAATAAATTATGTTAAATTATGAATGTAGTATCTATAATTTAAATTTAATTTAAATATGGACCATAGCTTTAAATATTTAATTAATCTCTATAATTGAGGCATAATCTCACCATTTGCCTCTAAATTAAATAAAAAATTTATGCCCCATGTTAAGATTGTATGGAAAAAGTAAATTACTATAATAATAACAATAATTAATAATATAAAAATCTATAATAATTACAACGTTTTTATAAAATTTAAATGAATTATTAAATTATTATTGGTCCTTTTAGAAGCCTGAGGGGTTTTCTCTAAACTAATTTTAAAATAGTGTGGAAAAAAACAGTTAATTATTCTCATGCAATAGGAATTTTTTTTTTTTCCTGGAGATTTTTATTTTTTATATATATATATATATATTTTGCAAGAGAAAAACGACAAGATCTTTGAACATGTGATTTTGAAAATATTCAAACAAATATTGTCGAAAATAAAAAGGAAATTCTTAAAAAAGAAAAAAAACAATTGAACTAAAATTGACTAAGATGGCCGTTCCTGCTAGCTAGCAGTATATCGTCCAGATTGAGGAGTATTAAACGTAAAATAGATCATATCTGTATATACTAAGATAATCTACTGATTGTTAATATGAATCAAGGAGAATTTATGATTTCGTGCTTTGTTACTAAATCTATGATTTCATGGTTTATTACAATGTAATGCTCATTATACACATCTATAAATACATGAGATCGTGACCCATATAGGTCACAGTGCCATACAACCTAATCGATTTGTTTTCTTAAAGTTGTTTTAGTTGAAAATAAAACAAAGAATATGAAATATGCACGACTTTTAATACTAATTCTTTAAAATATATCTATAATTAAATAGTAATTATTATTTTTATGAATGTAAATAAAGTTGAATTCTTATTTGAATGTAGTTCCGACTTAGATATCACAATAATAAATGTCGACATTTCAATTATAAAGTAAGAAAAATCGAGAAAAATATAAAAATAGCAACATAACGTCACAAATGTGAATATGATATAGATTATGACTAAATAAATTTGATATTATTATTATTTTAAAAATAAATGAATCCGATAAACCAACCACGTCAAAAGTAGTTAGCCAAAATCAAATAGACCGATTTAGAGTATACATAAAATAACGGTAGTAGTAATAATAATAATTAAATAAACTAATAATAATTATAATAAATAAACCTAACTAAACATCAACAAATCATACATTAATTCAATCCGCAATAAAGTGTTAATATGATAATATATAAAGTTTAGATATTCAAATCTTATCTTTTTAAGTGTTAAATTATTTAATTAATAGAAAAAAAAAATCTAAATTTGCTTAATTAGGCTAAAAATTAGACCGTTTAATTAAATTAAATAAATGTAATCCTACTCATTAGACTATCAATATAATTAGTATTATTATTACATCTATTAAATTTAAAAGTAAATAAAAAACAAAAAAATTAAAGTAATAAATAAATTCAACTTAAGTATATTTCAATTGACACTCGTTCCGGTCTATTATTATAAATTTTTGGTCTTATTTATATAAATAAATACAAAATTTTAAATTTAAGTATATTAATTTTTTTTTTTATAAAAAGAAACATCGGTAATTTAAAATATTGGAATGTAAGGATATTTTGGGAAAGGCAAGTAGAATAGAATATGGGGTGGAATGAATTTTTTGGAATTATTTTAATGGGGAGCAAATTGTCGGCAAGGTTATTGGAAACTTGTCGACGTGGACGGGCTGTATCCATTCATACAAAGTAAATTTTATAATATTTTAAACGTTTCGTTTTGTGAAACGATCTGTTTTTTTTTTTAATAATATTTTATTAAATAATAATATTTTATTATTTGTTCTCTCTCTCTAAAACTCAATTATTGGTAATAGGTATGATATGATCAATGGTTGTTCTTGTACACTACTCTTCATAATCTTCCTTTTACTCTGAAATTACGATGTTGACCTTTTACCTTTTTTTTAAATTTTTTTTTTAAAATTTTCCTTAATTATCTATTTTTGGGGGAAAGTCTGAATTATTGGTCTGTCAGGATTATCGTATACCAACTAAACGAGGTATCGTCGGATATATTTCTTGTACTTTTATTTATTTAATTATTTATAATAAATTCATAAATTTTATTCATATTTCTATCTTTTTTTTATATATAAACTCTAAACTAAGTTTATTATTAAATAACTACATTAATAATATATTTGGATTTAATAATCCATTAAATTATTTTTTTAAAAAATAATGATTAAAAATATATTTATAAACTATAAAAATAGTTATCAATTAAATATTATTAATTTATGAATATATTTTATACTATAAAGTATAAGTATTATTTTACAATATATTATAAATATTTAATAATCATATGGTCCTCTATTTTTAGGAATTTTTTAATTAGATATTTGTATAAAAGTATATTGTAGAGATAATCTTCACATGAATCACAACAGTATTTTGAATTCGCAAAAAATCCTTCGATTAAATCCAATGGATAAAGTCAATAATTAACAACAAACAAACAACGCACTTTGTACGTGTAATGCATTAATTAATGAATTAAAAAATAAGATGAACATATATATTTGAATATTGCACTGCTAACATCAATATTAATAGTAAGTAATGGAATTTATTTCTCAAATAAATAAATCAAACTCAAAATTCATTAATAAATCCTAAAACAAAAATAAAGATATCTCAAAATTCACTAATTCAATTTTTTAAAACTCACAAATTTCAATAAAATTTCAGTTTTGGTATAATTTTTCTTTACAACTTCAGTTAGTCCTATGATTTATTTTCATGAGATGAGATGTTCATAAGAATATTTTTGTTGACCAATTTTCGTATAAAAACCGACCTGCTAAATTCAATATTGGATCAAACTAGATGCAGAAATGTGAGATCCTACATTGGTTGAAGAGACGAACAAGACATTCTTTATAATGAAATGGAAATATCTCTAGTGGACGTGTGTTAAAAACTTAAGGGAAGTCCGGAAGCAAAAGCCCAAAAAGGACAATATCTGCTAGAGGTAGGCTTGTGTTGTTACAAATGGTATTAGAGCCAGACACCTAGCGATGTCCAGCGAGGACGCTAGGCCACTAAAAGAGTGGATTGTGAAATCCTACATTGGTTAGAGAGGTGAACAAAGCATTATTTATTATAAGGGTGTGAAAACCTCTCCCATCAACATTTTAAAACATGACAAGAAAGCTAAGGAGAGAAAAGCTCAAAGAAGACAATATTTACTAACGGTGGGCAAGTCCAAATTAGTCAGACTTAACCTGGGCATAATGCTTCATTAATTTATTAGAAACAGCGTAAAAGCTAGACATTCATTAAGCATTAAAAAATACCTCAACTGCTGGCGCGGCAAAATAAAAATACACAACTGTCTAGAGAGAGACATAGAGACGATAATGAGTCCATAGGATCCTATAAAAATGAACAAAAGCCAGAAAAGAGCATGAAACCTTAAAAAAAACAAGTTTTAAGAAAAGAAAATGTCAATGTTGGGACTGCCCACAATCTCAAAACCACCTTTTCTTTGTTAAACAAACCACTGGAGGAGGCATTTCAAGTGCTTTGTGTGTGTACTTGGGGCTAAAACAAAACAAAACATAACAAAACAAAACCATTTGTTGTTACAAAAAAAGAAAAAAAAAAAAAAGAAAAAGAAAAAAAAAAGAATCAGGAATTTCTTCAAGAGATTTTATTCTTGGGTGTTTTCTTCTGGCCCCCTAAGTGAATAGTGTTTTAAAAGCAATGTAACAGGTAAACAGCAGGTAGGGCTTTGATTAATATGTGTGTCATTCATTCTTCCATTTGAAGGTTTTGAGTTTATCTAAAAGGCTCGTGCTTTGATGGCACTGTCAGTTTGTCACACCAACCAACATGAATCCTATCATATAAAGCATATTTTCTTCTTCTTTTTTCTTTCAAGATTATGTCCAAAGCAAAGAGACAGTCAATAATAACTTAACTTTCCACAACCAACAGGATTTTATTTGCATTGTAAAGGACCAATTTTGAAGCTGTTTCTAACTGGTTGGTTTCATCCAAAGTTCTATGTTTTAACCGCTTTTCTTTTCTTTGTTTGTTTGTTTCTGTTCTTTAGTTTGCTCCTTACCGCTATCAAATATTGTCCTCTTTGAGCTTTTCTTTTCGAATTTTTCTTTAAAGTTTTTAAAATGCGTCTACTAGGGGGAGATTTTCACATCTATATAAAGAATGCTTCGTTTTCTTCCCCAACCGATGTGGGATCTCACAATCCACCCCCTTCAAGATCCAGCGTCCTCACTGGCACTTGTTCCCCTCTCCAATCGATGTGGGATCTCACAATCTGCCCACCTTCGAGGCCCAATGTCCTCACTGGCACTCGTTACTCTCTCCAATCGATATGGGATCTCACAGATTTCCTTTGTCTAAGGATTCGATAAGTTGCTGCATTCTTTAATCCTTCATTTTTCAAAGTTAAAGATAATTGGTGGATCTCGATTATGTTTTCAGATATAATATACAAAGTGACTAGGAGTAGTTAAATCACCCACAATCAAATAAACTAATGAGAATGGGGAATCTACTAGAAAGAGCATAATTTATGAGCAAACATGTCAGCAATTTTTTAAAATGAGAAGTGTTTGAGCAAACCACCTTCCTTAATTGGCCAGTATTGAGATTGCCTTGTTTCAGCTAACCACTAGCAAAAATGCCCATAAACAGGTTCAGGAGAATTCTCTCCATCTTACAGCAACCAATCTTCCTTGACAGAAAACCCTGAAATATAAAACATAAATCAACTTCAAGTTTCCATTTTTACTCGAGCAGACCAAGTCTCGCGACAGGATGTAACGTCGAATACGAACCTTCGGGTTAACTCCTTTTTTTCCTTCCCGAGCTCGCTGTACTTGAAAGTTTGGAATGATGAAACACAATTGTGATCATAAAATGCATTACTCCGTACCTGTTCAGAACATAACACAAATTCCATGGTTTTGATATACCGTTGTTCCAAGAGATCCAGAATTTGGTGTTTTGCAATCTTTGAAACATTAGTCTACCACATTGATTTGATGCATTAACAGAACTTTTGATAGAGAATGCAAGATTCATCCTCTAAATGGATAGTCACCACCTTCAGGGGCCTAAAAGAATAACCACCGTGTTGGGACCTTCACCATCAAGATAATAATCAGAAGAAAGTGCAGCATTAAAAAATTTCGAGGCAACAATTCATAGAGCTTCAATGGATATACGTAAATGCCACGACATACCATTGTACCAATTAGGAGCTCATTGAAGGACGTCCAAATTCAAGTCAACCTTGTTCTAACATTTAAATGTATCAAAATGACGATCTATCTGTACTTTCTAAACATTTTTATCACTAAGAAACTAAAGTCCTATCTGTACTTTCCACACTTTTTTATCACTAAAGAAATTAAGGCATGCAATTCCTCCCAACAAGAGTCATCCGCAGCCTTGATATCTTTCCATCTTCCATGTTCTGCTGGTTAGTTCTAAGCTATCCTGTAAACGTAGCCAGAATGAAAAGAAAATGGTAGAATAAATCATGGATTCTCAAGAAATCAATGTCAAATGTTAAAATTGCATAAGAAACTACAATGAAAATAATAATTGGGAATTAATCAACTATTTCCATAATAACCAACCACTCACAACAGGAAACCATCGAGTCAGCATAAGTCTCGTATACGTATGAGAAGACTGAGTTTTTAGCAATTGTATTCGCATGTCAGTGGCAATGGTCACTGCTGCTTTCCTAATTGATAGCTGATAATGTCACTGTGTCCTGCATTAATGTCGTAAAATCAAATGACTAAAAGATATAAAAGCAAAAAAGAAACTCTGTGTTGGACTGAATAGTGGAATAAAATACAACTAAAAGCATCAACTTCTCGTAGCATCCTTGGTGGATAATTTTCAGACAATGAGGTTAGGAGGTAACTCAATTAACATGCAATGATACCGAATTTGTAAGATCAGTTTAGAACGTTTTGATAATTTGACAGAAGATTACCAACAAGGAGGAAACATGTCATAAATGTTTTAAGTGTAATCGAGCTTCTAACTTAAGTCAACCAGACCGTTGACCGATAGAATAGGAAAATGAAGAGAAGGCGTTGTTTATGTTGGTACTATTAACCTTGGCAGTGAATCTCGTTGATCTCTGCTCCACTCAGTTCTTTTCCGTTGTCGCTCAGCAAGGAAATTCCGGATGAGGTTATGCTGAATGGGAAAGCTAGAGGTGGAGACATGGGAGACTTTGCAAGCTTTATAAACCTCTGACCTATAGGAGAAGGACGGAAATGATGAGTTATGAAACATTTGTTAGAAGCAACTCTAAATTTTGACTGCCCCCTTTTCGTTTAAGAGTGAAACAAGTCGAGAAAATATCGGTAAGATGATGATCCATCAACTCTACCGGCATTACAAGTGTAACAGCCTGAGCCCACCGACGTGGGATCTCACAACAAGTGTAATTTTGTCCATTATGTCAGCTAAAAGGCAACAATCAGTAAAAGTGTACCAACCAGATTTTGCTTCAAGCACCAAACGGATTGTCACAGAATGAGCCCAATGAACTCCCAAGGCAGCAACAAGATGAGAATCATATCCTGAAGAACATTCTTGAATTTCACTGCTGCTCAATCCTGCAACAGAGAAGCTATATCGTAAACAAATTTTATAAATTTTCAGAATAGCAATATCACCCTACCTTGAAAAGAATAATGGGAGACCTCATTCCTGTTCCGGGATCTTACTTGGTTTGTCACGACAATTGGAATTCGTGCGAACTCAGCAATTGACCTGAGATGGTGGGAAATCAAATGACAACACTCAGAAGATAAATGGAACAGTTACCAAACACAACAAAACCCAACTGGAGTAAGTAAAGCGAAAGTAAATCTCACTTGATAAATGAAATATGCCAACCCAATGAATGCTGTTTGGGTGCCCCTTGCTCATATTCTCTGGAAAAAGAACCATTTTCTTGAAGCATCAGAAAGAAATCGACAGAAATGCACACTATGAACAACCATTCTTAACCCAATGTGGTTTCATTTCAAATAACATGAAGAGTTCTCTTCAAAAATATATTATAGCACAACAGATCAAAGCTAGTTTACTCATTTTTCAAGAACATTTTCTAAAAAATAGTATTTCGCTAAAATTTTAAAAGAGTTACGCATAATTATAGGACTCTTGATGAACTCTGGAAAACTGAATAAACAGAAAAACTGAAGCTACGTAAAGACATATCAATGAGACCCCAACTGAAGCTAGGCATAGAAGCCTCATTTGAACAGAAGGTAGAGTACATCATGAGATAAGGAAAACAAAAAAGGTGAGTTACCCAGTAATAAGAGCAGCCATGCTATCAATGATTACTAGCTTTATTTCTTGCTCAAGAAGTGAAACCTTGATTTTGTGTAAACTGGAAAGGAAACAGACAGCAGAAACTCGTCTTATCATGGCAGATATTGAAAATGTCGTCACAAATGAGGTGAGCATTTTTTTTCCCTAATCTATCAATGACATAGCTAGGCCAAATAACATGTCTTTGACTTTGATCCAAACCTCTCAGTGAATTCAGAAAGTGATGCTGGCCGCAAAACAAGGATCCTACCAGCCATCTGGAATGTAAATTGAGCACGATCCATCTTATGTACTATAAATTAAAATTTTAAAAGAAGAGAATATTTATTATTTTACTACCTCTTTTGCCATGTCTTTCTTCTGAAATACATCAGGAAAGCTTCTCATGCCAATTTCAATCATCCTGGAGAGAAAAACAGGGAGAAAAAGCACAAGAGTGATGTATCCATGTAACAGCCCAAGTCTACTGCTAGCAGATATTGTCTGCCTTGACCCGTTGCGTATCACTGTCAACCTCACGGTTTTAATACGCGTCTGCTAGAGAGAGGTTTCCACACTTTTATAAGGAATACTTCGTTCCCCTCTCCAACCGACATGAGATCTCACAATCCACCCCCCTTGGGGTTCCAGCATCTTTGCTGGCACACTGCCCGGTGTCTGGCTTTGATACCATTTGTAACAACCCAAGTCCACCGCTAGGAGATATTGTCCGCCTTGGCCGATTATGTATCGCCATCAGCCTCACGGTTTTAATACGCGTCTGCTAGGGAGAAGTTTTCACAGCTTTATAATGAATGTTTCGTTCTCCTCTCCAATCGATGTGGGATCTCACAACCCATTACACAAATATAGAAATAATGAGTAGCATGGGGTACTTAAAATACCTTCTGGAACTAAACTTAGATTCCACATCAATATATATCACACGGCCAGCTAAACCTCCGTAGCTCGGTGGCAGAGCAGCTAAGAAAGAGAGTTTCAAGCAAAACTGAAATTCATCAACCAGCAGAAGTAGCGACTCAAAATTAGTAAAAAATGCTTCCCCTTAAACGCAATCATAGATTCTCAATTGATACACCAATCAGTAAAAATTTTCAGATATAAATTTTAGATTATTATCAAACCGGAAAAGTAGGAAAGAATCACACTTGCGTCTTGCCAATTCCAGCAGGACCAACAAGTTCTGTCAAAACACCAAATGGAATCCCACCAAATAAGGCCTCATCTAAACCTTTTAAACATGTGGAAAGATGGCCAGCTAAATGCTCGTTTTGAAGTCTTTGCTCCATCAAAGAAAGCACCTGCAGGCGCCACAAGAACATCACTTCTAAAATCAACCAATTAAACAGAATCAACTGAATGCTTACGGTCTGATAAGGAGGAGAAGCGATTTCACTAATGTGTGCAACTGCAGATGCAACTTCCGATAATCCCACGTCCAATAACTCCATCAACTCAAACTCAGTTAAGGATAAAGCTTCCTGAAACAAATTAAATATACTGATACTGCAGAAAAAACATTTTCTATAGGCTCAAATAGGCTACAGGGCAAAAAATAATGACGGAGCCTGAAAAAATAGCTCAAAAGAGAGAGAGATCATTCAGTGCGTGACATTATGAACTGACTCTAAATTAAGAACCATTGCAGTGGTTCAATTTCCATACAAAGGACTTCCAATGAGTGGTCATCTGAACTACATGATGTAAAGGCTCCACTTCGGTTCCTACGGCGTATTAAACACGAACTGGAAGAACAAATCGACAAATTAATGGTGAGGAATCACGAAATTCCAAAGTTCCATCATTACCTTGGCTGTGTTAATATTTCGCGCTGCGAAAATGTTAGCTATCGATCTGGGTAATCCCATCTGATTAATTAATTTGTTCGCCATTCTATCGCCTTGAATCTCTACGTCAAATCATGCTATCTGGCTCCGTTCTTTGCTTTCCCGCCAAAGGCGAAACCCTAGAATGGTTGATCCGACGCCTGGTAAGCAGTTGAAATGGCGCCAAAACAGAAGGAAACACAGTGGATAAGCACCATGATTTGTCGTTGAGATTGAAATTTTGATCGTAAGAAACAGCGATTCATTTTTACTTTTTTAAAACCATTTTTCAAGAATTTATTTATTTTTGTTTCTTTATTTAAAATAAAAATAAATTGATAATTTGTTTCCTCATCCTTAATTCAAATCGTCATTCATCCACTTGAGCTATTAATACAAACGAAATTAGAATTAGATATTGAGTGGTGTGTTCGCGATGACACAATTAGAATTAGATATTGAGTGATGTGTTAGCGATGACACTGTCCCTAAGGGGGGACAAGGACATTGGCCTCCAAGGGAGGTGAATTAAGACACTGGCCCAATGGGGTGAATTATGAGGTCCTACAATCGAAGAGAATGAAGAAGAGAACGAAATATTCCTTATAAGGGGATAGAAAAACAAAGTATTCAAGGGTGTAGAAAAACGAAGGATTCCTTATAAGGGGGTAGAAATCGTTCCCGAACAAATGCGTTTTAAAACAGTAAGACTGATGGCGATACGCAACCGACCAAAGCGGACAATATCTACTAGCGGTGTGCTTGGAATGTTACACAGACACTCTCAAAACTGATTCCAACTTAGTTTCAAAATCTCGTGTGAATTGTTCATTCTCATTACACCCATTTTAAATGCAATTTCAAATACAACATTGGTGTATCAATAACATATCAACAACTCATTAAACATACAGCTTCAAACATATCACTAATATATACATAATTCATCGAACCCTCGTTCAAAATTCATATAAAGTATAACATTAGTGTTTCAAGAGTAGATCAATACTCGTCCAAACTACATTTCGGCCTCGCACGTTTTGATGCGAGGTTTATTTCTTCGATCACTACACAACTCTTCTAGACTCTTTGACATGTCATGTTGTTAATTCCAGTAAAAAAAGGAGAGAAAGAAACAGAAGAATCACAACTTATTGAGTAAACCACCGTATCTAATGAGCTGTGATGCAAAATTTGCAATGAAAAGCTGATAAAAGGAAGGCAGCAGTTGTTCATCATAATGTGGAGGAATGCTAGCTGATGTTACAGTCAGATGAATATTCTGTTGAATCTTCTTCAAAAGAAACATTACCATCAAGGAACTCCAGATTCTGAGCTTCCCATTCATTGTCTTCATCGCTGCCGATATCGCCTGCGCTGTATCTTCGTTCTGTAAATGCAGATGCTTGCCTTCTTTGCAGGCGCAGGACATGCATGATAACGTCGGGAGTAAGGGTCACCCTCGAGTGGTCTTCCCTTCCTTGCCTATTGGACTCCATTATCTGGTCAACCATGCATGTGTAGTTATGAGAAAAAGAAGTTCTTAGTTCTTAAGGAATGAGTAATTTAGAGGGTGTTAAGAAGAATATTCATACAAGATTAAATATTCTGCGGCACATCCGGGTTTAAGCTTTTGGGTTTAGCAATGGTTTATGTAACAACTCAAGTATACCGTATACTGCAATATTGTCCTTTTTGGGTTTTCTTTTCAAAGTTTTAAAATGCGTCTACTAGGAAGAGATTTTCATACCCTTTTAAGGAATGTTTCATTTCCCTCTCCAACTGATGTGATATCTCACAATCCACTCCCCTTGGGAGTCCAATGTCCTTGCTGACACACCACTCAGTGCCTAGCTCTGATACCATTTGTAACCGTCCAAGTCCACTTCTAGCAGATATTGTCCTCATTGGACTTTCCCTTCTGCGCTTCACTTCAAGGTTTTAAAACAAGTCTACTAGGGAGAGGTCTTCATACCCTTTTAAGGAATGCTTTGTTCCCCTCTCTAACCAACGTAGGATCTCACAATCCACCCCCTCGGGGACCTAGTGTCCTCGCTAGCACACTGCTCGGTGCCTGACTTTGATACCATTTGTAACAGCCTAAGTCCACCACTAGCAGACATTGTCCTCATTGGGCTTCCCCTCAAGGTTTTAAAACGTGTCTACTAGGGAGAGGTTTCCACACCCTTTTAAGGAATACTTCGTTCCCCTCTCCAACCGATGTGGGATCTCACAATCCACCCCCCTTGGGGACCCAGTGTTCTCACTAGCACACTGCTCGATGCCTGGCTCTGATACCATTTGTAACAACCTAAGTCCACCACTAGCAGACATTGTCCTCATTGGGCTTCCCCTCAAGGTTTTAAAACGCGTTTACCAGGGAGAGGTTTCCACACCCTTTTAAAGAATACTTCGTTCCCCTCTCCAACTGATGTGGGATCTCACAATCCACCCCCCTTGGGGGCCCAACGTCCTCGCTGGCACACCACTCGATACCTGGACACCATTTGTAACAACCCAAGTCCACCGCTACCAGATATTATCCTCATTGGGTTTTCCTAAGCTTCTCCTCAAGGTTTTAAAACGCGTCTACTAAGAAGAGGTTTCCACACCCTTTTAAAGAATGCTCCGTTCCCC
Source organism: Cucurbita moschata (assembly GCF_002738365.1). NCBI lineage: Eukaryota > Viridiplantae > Streptophyta > Magnoliopsida > Cucurbitales > Cucurbitaceae > Cucurbita > Cucurbita moschata. The sequence goes on along the minus strand of NW_019268526.1, from coordinate 3,506,218 downwards.
TCTCCAACCGATGTGGGATTTCACAATCCACCCCCTTGGAGGCCCAGTGTCCTTGCTGGCACACCACTCGGTGCCTAGCTTTAATACCATTTATAACAGTTCAAGTCCACCGCTAGTAAATATTGCCCTATTGGACTTTCCCTTAAGGTTCTAAAACACGTCTACTAGGGAGAAATTTTCACACCCTTTTAAAGAATGTTTCATTCCGTTCTCCAACCGATGTGGAATCGTACCGTTTAACATAAACTCTATTTAAGCTTATGGATTTAACAATGGTTTAACATATACTCAAAGTAACGGAGAGAACGAAACAAAATGAACCATAGAGACAACATGAGAGAGGTGAGATATTACTTGTTCAATGTCATCAGGCAATGGAGGAACATCACAAGCCATAGGAGTCCAAATCTTCACATTTTTTTCAATGCCACACGTAGCAAGAATAGGCAAATGTGGATGGGGCTCGATATGATTCACAACATTCCGATCACCCACCATTAACTTCACAAGCACAGCTCCCTTCTTCTTCCAAATATATATATGACCACAATCAGAGCCACTCACAACATATTCAGAATTTGAGCCAAAGAAATTCACACCTTTAACTGTTGCTGAATTTCTATGTCCTGAGTAAACCTGTGGCCGTTTAAGTTTCCGCAACAAATTCTCAGATGACACAGTCAATGGTGAAGGGCCTAACCCCATATTCTTCTGAAACAAATAAATAAGCTCATCACTGTAAGTTACTAGCAGCTCACTTGAATTTGAGAAAGCCAAACCCGTGATATGGAAATTGTTAGTTTGGATCAAATGGTGCGGGCAGAAAGTATCAAGAACTCTATTCGACGTCGAAAATGCACCACCGCCGCAGTTTCTCAAATCGTATAAGCGTGCGTATTCATCCGAACCACCCAACGCAAAGTAATTTGGATTTCTTGGGTCATTTACAATGGCATTCAGTCCAACAACTTTAGGAGGCTGCTTGCTCCTTTCAGCAAAGGAGGTGCAATAGAAAAGTTTTATTGCAGAAGAATTGCGTAAATCGAACTGAAAATTGGAATATAAAGGCAGCCCACATCATAAATGGAATAAAAAACTTCATAAGAGAATCATTTAGCAGACTTACTTACATGCTGCACAAGACCATCTTCACCACAGCTATAAAGTATGTGTGGGCTTCCAGGCTCCACAGCAAGCTCATGAACAGAGCCTTGGTGCTCCCCCAACATTTTTGCAACAACTCTGCCATCATCCAACACTTGCCCAAGTCTTACCTGCAAGAAAAGAAAAACACAATGTAGTTGCATATCGACGAGGACTTAGTTAGAAATCATAACTCTCTACAACGGTATGATATTCTCCACTTTAAGTATAAGCTCTCATGGCTTTGCTTTGAGCTCCCCCAAAAGGCCTTATTACAATGGAGATGTATTCCTTACCTATAAACCCATGATCATTCCTTAAATTAGCCAATGTGGGACTCCCTCCCAACAATCCCCAACAGACTGATCAGCATCCACCAAAGGGAATGGAAGGCGCTCAAGGCAATAAAGCCAAAGCCAGACAGAAAAATGAGCTAAAATGAACAAAAGCTTCAGTATTAGAAGCCCTATTCTTGGAAAAAGTTATTCAATTAATCGTCACATTGTATTGACTTCCCCACTAAATCCTTAGATAAACCATTAAACCACAATGTTTGTGTTTCTTTTACACGGCAAGCTTCGTCCCCTCTACGACTAATATGAGATCTCACAATCTACCCCTTCGAAGCGGTGTCTAGCTTTAATACCATTTGTAACAGCCCAAGCCCACCGTCAGCCTCACGGTTTTACCCCTTCGAAGCGGTGTCTAGCTTTAATACCATTTGTAACAGCCCAAGCCCACCGTCAGCCTCACGGTTTTAAAAAGTGTTTGCTAGGGAGAGGTTTCCACACCCTTACAAGGAATGTTTTGTTTCCCTCTCCAACTAGTGAGATCTCTCAATCCACTCCCCTTGGGAGCCCACCATTGTATAACTCTGAAAGATGCGTTTTAAAATCTATGAGGCTAATGGTGAAACATCTACCAGTAACCTTGGACTATTACATACATCTATCGGTATAAAACCTCCCGCCACATCATTCCAGCCCCTTGCAAAATTTCTCTCTTCTTTTACCAAAAAAATGTAAAGCCAATGAACACAGCTACACAAGCAACAACGAAGAGTAATGAATGGCAGGATATATCACTTCATATTATGGAAAATCACCTTTCCATCTGCAGCCGAAGTAACTATTTTCTGATCATTAGTGAATGGCATAATTTTGGTCTGGAATATGTTGTCGAGGTGACCAGAAGGATACGAAAACCTCTCGGAATTTCTTGCCCAATCCCATAGTATAACTTTACAGTCATCGGAACCGGACACGAGAAGATCGCCAGTCGAGTTAAACTCTACAGCGTTTACACAGCCATCGTGACCATTTAACTTCTTCTCAAGATTCAGTTGCTTTACAATAATCTGCATCAAGTTAGTAAATAAGAAATGTTGTTGCACTAATCGGCGAAGCAAAATGAAGAAGAAAACTGAAGAACAAAGTGACCTAATTACTCGGAATTCAAAATTTAGCTAAAACTGAATGAATTGATTCCACTTTCAAGGTATTGAAAACAAAACGAGAAAATCGGATCAGAATTTTGAACATAGAAATCTCAAGAACCTCGGAAGCACTGAATCTGCGAGAGAAGTTTCTTGATCGAGGAGTACCGATTTCTCTACTGCAAATTTCCGCTAACTCACAGTCCATTCCTGCGTAACAAGAATTCATCCGAGATAATTTTTCCCACATGGATTTCAGTTTTTTTTCCCGAACAAAATGAATTTCTGATAAAGGAGGCAATGCAACAACTTTATTGACAAAAAAAATGTTCACAGTCGACGCTCCGACGTCGCCACGTGTCAATTTTGAATTTTTTTTTTTCTCGACGGATGCGTTTGAAAATAAGTTAGTATTATTCATAACCATTTTTATTGAAAATTAACCTTAAAGATTAGATAAATCTCAAAATAAAATGATATGTGCGATATACGTTCTTTTTAAATTGAGGTACTAAAGTTTTACGATTAAATTACGTGATCGAATGAGAATGGACAAGAGGCTCGTGGGATTGACGTGAGGGGGTGGGGATGACTATATTTCTGGGAACGAATTCCAGGCGAATATGAAGTGCATGGATAAAGTTATGCCTTGGAATGAAAGACAATTCCGAATTAGCTTTGTCTACGAACAAGAAAGCTATAAGTAATGCAACTATGAATCTCATGGAGAGTACGATCCTGGCTCAGAATGAACTCTGCCGGCATGCACATGCAAGTTAGACGAGAAATGGTGTTTCTAGTGGCAGATGGACGGGTGAGTAACGCATAAGAACGTGCCCATGGGAGGGGAACAACAGGAAACGGCTGCTAATACCCTGTACGTTGAGGAGCAAAAGGAGGAGTCCGCCCGAGGAAGGACTCGCGTCTGATTAACTAGTTGATGAAGCAATAGCTTACCAAAGTAATGATCAGTAGCTGGTAAACTTTCGATGTTTAGTTCAATACGTCTTTGAAATTAAAAAAAGAATAATAATAAAAGTTGTTGGATCTCATAAAAACTTATAAAAGCTAACATTGAAATGTGCTGGAAGAACAAATATATAAGTACAGATAGATGGCACACAATATTGGGGAAGGAACTTCAAATGAATATCTTACAAATATATTTGTGGAAAGCTCCGAGAGCAATTAGCAATTACATTCTGAATATAGCAATAAAGGCACAAGTACCTGAAGAAAGAAAATTCACACAAGCTTCTGGGAGTTCATTTGTATGTAAATTCCTACTCGAACCCGAATACACGAAGAAGAACTACAAGATGGATGTATGATAGAAAGATATCCCCAGGCTCCTCTTTACATCAACTGAACTAATCCTCAACTTATAATATAAGATTATGAAAGGAAAGGAAAGAGAAAAAGAAAAATCTATATCTTGCCATGGTTGTTGTAAGCTGAATCCTTTTCACATGAACAGATCCACAAAGAATGAGCCAGGATTTTGTATTTCTAAGTCAAAATCGGGGGATTGCAACTGTCAGATCAAAGTATCACTAATACTCTGCCAAACAAAATGGGGTTTTTTTTTTCTTTCTTTTTTTTCTTTTCTCTTTCTATAAATGTTAGTTCTTTAGGTCCCTTGCTCGGCCTCCTTCTATCTCTTGCCCTTTCGAAGAGCTACGGTGAGTCGCTTAATCTTCGTCCTCGTCGATGGAGGCGAAGGAAAAAGGTTTGAACTTGTAGCCATCACCATGGTAGAACTTATTTTGAAACTCAACCCAATGGAGACGTAAGGCATGAAGGAAGGCACTAAGGGTCTCCATCATGAGAAGTATGAAAGCAGTGGCAAACGAAAAAACAGCTAATCCAATCAGCCGAATGACAAAGCTGTCATACCTATTGCCAGAACAATATCAGTATGAGTACATGGCTGACGTAACGTAAATACAATAATTTCTTTTCGTCTCGAGCAGGTATAGTAAACTCACAATTTAGGAGAAACTATTTCATATTTCGGTTTAACTACGACCCTCCCAAGAGAATTCTAACCAACCAGTACGTATATAAGAGGTGATAAATATATGACACGTATTTTACGAGATTAAAGATCTTTTGTATTTCCTTCATTATGCATGTTGGAAGAGGTGAAGTATTAAGAATGGTAATGGCAAAGAGAAGGCTTAAACTTACCCCCAAGCTAGGAGGAGTACTTTCTCGTAGAAAACTGTTGACAGTTCTGAGTGCGCCAAGCTGTAAAAAGCAACAAATATAGGCTCAGCTAGATGTATTATATACGTACGTTTTAATTATTCCTACTCAATTTAATTTTGGAAGCTCAGCTACATAGTTGTATTACGTGCAGTTATGAGACAGACGGAGGTTCCCAAGAAATAGCGACAATGCCACCGGAGTACCTTAAAGCCCAAAGTCGGAGATACGACGCTGTATTTGAAACTGCACCCAAGACGAATTCTATGGAGTGAATCATTTGGTGAACAAAGATCTCACTAAAATTGAAATCCTCTTGGTGTTGCCTTGCCGAATCAGGTTCCACTTCAAGATCCATCTCAGAGGTTCCAAGCATCCCATAAGTACGACCTTGAAATCTCTGGAACATATCATTCGGTAAAGGGACAGAAGTATTAAATCGTCCAAAAAAAATGTTTGAAGTTACATAACTAGCGAAAAGATCTAACTCGGAAGGAAACAAATACCAGCTTGACTAATCAAAAAACATTTTAAAACAGTTCAAAAAGGTGTGTGATCTAGCATACCTCTGTGTGAATCTTTTTCAAAATAAAGGGTTTAGGGAAAAGCATCCAAGGCACTGCAACTATAGCCAACATCAACAAGATAATCTGCAATGTTGAGTAATTCATACATCAGGACAGAACATTAAGTTTACATGGTCAGCAACAATGGAGACCAGAGTTTGAGATCATACTTGAAGAGGTCTTTGGCCCCAAAACAATTCGTTCTCACCAAGATCATCAAATGGGCTTAAAAACATGTAAATCATCACATGATAGAGGTCTGCTTGAGATCCAGTGCACCACTTGATGACAATGAGAAGAGATAGATACCCGAAGAGGCTGTTAAGAAAAATCACTTGTGGTACAAACTGGTACCTGATAATATAACATGGAGAGATTATTGTTTTTAGTCTGCTTCCCGTCATTAATGTGCGACAGAAATTCATCTTGAAGGAAGGAGAGAAACGTGATAAACTGAAGGAGAAAGTAGGGACCTGATATCGAGTGAGCTTCCAGTAAAGCGTGCATTAAAGTAACTCAATATGATCCCCAAGTTCATTTGGGCAATACCCAACAAGATAGATAACTTCATTTTAAGAGAGTTCAGAAAAGGAAGTTCTGAACGACTTCCGCGCCAACTTGGGTCAACACCAAATGGATAGGCATCGCGGTATTTAACTAACCCAACAGTGTGTACATCACTGTCAATGACCACAAAATTAAAATCATCAGATTATAAAACAAGTAACAACCAGTAGTAAAATAAACTGATCCTAGATAGTTTATTTAAGATTAAAATTATAAAGGGAACAAAGAATCACCTGCATGTGATATCTCTACACTTGTAGGCAGACGCGCCGAATATATGATACGGAACAGAGAAGAACTCATTGTAGATCAACCCACAATAAATTGAAAAAAGTGACATCAAAAGAAGAACATAGCGTCCACCAAATAGCATCTCCATAAAGCTTCCTAATTTCTGTTAACAATTAGATATGTATATTAGGTAATGTGATCACACATAGGATACCTAATTACGAAAGAGGTAGTCCAGAGACTCCAGAGATGATTAGTTATTTATTCAGAACCAGGTAGATTACTTGAGCAATCTAATAAAGTTCCAGATGACCAAGTACCAATTTCAATTAAACAGTTCTAAGACAATTATTAAGTAATCATCAAATTCAAATCATTGCCATCCCAAAAGGGTAGTTGCTCTAAATATTCCTCTGAAAGATGAGAGTCCACCAAGGGTGAGAATATCCGTTTAAGGGTTATGGGTAGGAAATGATAGTAAAGATCTTTTTGACCTGTTTCGTCAACAGGTTTATAAGATTGGAATCAGAAGCAATGCATTTGGTCAAAGATCCATTTATCCTTCTCTTCATGGCTCGATTTCTTCATTTTTCTCCCTTTTCTATCTCTAAGCTAATTGAAGTTTCAAATGATTGACTGAAAGATGGTTGAAGATTTTTCTCTAGATGCAGCACCTTAACTGATGTGTAAGACGCATCATCTCAGTTGATGATAAAAGTGGGGTAAGGTTTACATGATCATCCACTTTAAGAACTCCCCGGGTGAGTGTTAGTTATAGCATCAGCATCACAAGTGCTTTTTCGAATTAAAGAATGTGACAATCTGCAGGATATGTTATTGATTCTACAGATTTCTTTCATCTAGACGGCAATAACTAATAACGAGACTTCTCTTCAATTGTTAAAAAAAAATTGATTTGAAACAAATACGAAGGAGATATAAAATATTCTTTTAGAAGAAAAAGATTGTATACCTGATTATTGAGCTTACTTTCACGAGCTATAAGAAATAAAGCTCCAAGCAACAAACATATTCCATGACCCCAATCCCCAAACATCACTGCGAATAGGAATGGAAATGTAATAACAGTGTAAACTGCAGGATTTGCTTCTTGATATCTAGCAACACTGCAATTTCAAATTAGAGTGTTATACTCAAACTATAATTAATAGAACTATAAGTATAATAAATATGACAAAAAAAGTATCTCCTGGACCATGCACAAACGGTAATTCCAATTCGTATATATCAGCATTGAGAACTAAAAGCATATAATTTATCCAAAACAATATGTGCCAACAATTTTAGTGGTTACAAGCCATATAGAGGGTGCAAAGACCATAAAGGAGGATGATACGACAGCCTAATACTTGCATCGATACAACACTGGCACATCATCGCACTTGCTGTCATGGACAAACTGCCCAAAGAAGGTAATTTGGATTTCAACTCCTCTATCTAGATGTCATCCTAAATAGTAAGGTAATTTGGATTTCAAGCTATGGTCTAAAACCCTTATCAGTTTGGTTCCAGTTCACAATTTTTTGTGATTTTCCCCAAGATTTCTGAAGATGTAGATATTTTCGTTGCCATTTAAATAGCTTGACCCCAATGCCTGTCAATACTTATACATTTGCTCCTTAATCATGATTTAAATCACATAAATGAATTAATTAATGTTAGGCCCATGTGGAGAAAAAGAGAAGTGAACTTCTCTTATTCATTCCGTTTCGCTTGCACGATGTGAAAAAGAAACTTACTAGTTATGATAATTTCTAAGCAGACTAACTTAGGCCCTATTTGACAACCTTTTTTTTTTTTTTTCCTTATGTTTTTTAATATTAAACTTAAAATACTACTTCCACTAATATATGTCTTTGTTTTTTCATCTACGGCTTAAGAACATTTTTAAAATCTATGTCAAATATAAAAGAAAAATACAGATTTAAAAAGAAAAGTAGTTCCAGAAAACTTGTTTTCACTTTTCACATTTAGATTCTAATTCAAATTTGCTTTTAAGAAAGGTGAAAAATATGTCAAAAAATGGTGAGAAACAAGTATAATTTTTAAAAATAAAATAACCATCAAATGTAACTTTAAATATTTCAAATCTCGACAAGAAAACTCACCCATAGGCATCGACAATTTCTTGAAAAGCACTTGTTAAACGGTTTGTTCTAAAATATGTAGGAGGAGATTCAACCGTATCCATCACATGAAATATTATCCCCACTTGTGAACTGCTATCAAATGTTGCTCGTTGCAGAGCTTCCTGAATCTGCGAAATTATCAAGGAACAAAAAAATCCTATAATGTTAACTACAGAAATGTTACACGAAATTGAACAACAGAAAATATGTCCAAATGAAAAGCTAGGTTAACCAATATAACAAAATAATGTTATAATGTACTAGTATAACAAGCTACCTGAGATTTTGCAAAGATTGGGCACCAGCCTTCTCCAACAAGACATTTTTTAGTGACATCAAAATTCAACATATTCAATGTGTCATATACAGCCTTTTCCCTTCTTACCTGAGAAAAAGTAGGAGGCACAATATCACAATGATGAACAATTTACAATTCTGCACATCTGATGTCAAAAAATTTAACTTAATTTTCCTTAAGAAGGATTAGAAGCTTGTCAATGACTCAATGTACACACTTCCACAATTGGAAAAAAAAAAAAAAGTCAGATCAAGAGAGAAAAGTCATTCTACTAAATGTTACCATATTCATCCATTTAATCAAGTGAAATCCTATTGATGCAAGAGCCTCATTTCGGTGACGGATCCCAGCATCTAAAGTGGCTTCAAGTTCAGTGAGGCGTGATGAAACCTGCAGCCAAAAGCATACACATTGAGGGGTCAACGATACTTTTGTGATGAAAATCAGATGTGTAGAGAGATGCAGAATTGAGTTATATTAATTATGTATTTTAAATATTTCTAGCCGATACTATTGATAGAAGGCCAGGATTTAATTATTTCCAAGTAGAGATTAAGAGTTTGTCACTGATGCATTTCCTATTCAAATAAGGGGGCTGCAGAATGAAATCCTTTCGAATTTTATTAGAACCAGAAACATATCTTTTTTCCTCCAAAAGTAAGAAAGACAAAATATAGATCAACTATGCAATTATTTTTCAACAACCTTTCGAAAAAGCAACTCACTTCTCTAGTTATCTGCCTTTGTTTGGTTATATCTTCAGGAACAGGATAGCAATTTGCTCCAAAAGCCTCACAGATCTTCAAAACTTTATTTCTGGCCTGCTCCCCAGAGAAAAACACTACAAATACTGTTTTATCAACCTGCAATGATAAGCACATAGCATAGGTATTCATATCAATGATTGACTGCAAACATTTATTTCAAAAAGTAATTGATAAGAAAAAGAGCTGGGAATTAGAAAATTTTATTTTCAAATATTTCAATTTCTCCATATGAAGACTACAAAAACAAATTTCAAAAGGGTTTCCCTTTGGTATGAACCTAGTTTTCTTTGCAATTTCCGTCCTTAGTTCCTTCAGAAAATTCTAAAAATAGAGGAATCTTGGAATAAATAATACAAGAGGCACCTGGTTACTAAACAAAGCTTAAGGAAACCAAAAGTTCAACAAAACACATTATTTCATGACAACTAACCACAAGCAAATTGAAATATGCATATAAAAAGGGGTCGCACAATAGGCCTTAATCCTAAAACCATAAATAAACAAAGTCATGAGTATGGAGAAGACCATTTCCATAGATATGGGATCCATGATCTGTACATCTGCTGGTGCCTGGTTGAAAAGCATATTTCCCCTTGTTGCACGAAACAGCATCCTTTCAAATCTGAGAACTTTGGATTTACAAATAATTCCACAAATAAATCTCAAACCAGGTTGGCTGGATGGTCCAGGTCTCATTTCCTACAAAATAATGCAGGTATCAGATAGCCTTGCATAGGAGCTACAACGATTAAGTTATGAAAAATCTACCTGTTCAAGTAATGATCCATCCTCGGTATAGTTATCATTCAAGAAAACATTTTCATTCAACTCCCTTTCTTCTGAAACTGAATGGCTATTACTGGACACCAGAAAGACGCTTGCCTAAAATTGCCAGACAAAAAATATTTAAAAAGTTAACCAAAAAAAGTGAGAAAGATCGATAGCAGATCTTTACTAATTTAAGTTCTAGGGATAAAAATATTATACGATTGCCATGCCGTAGAACATTACCAAAACAATATTCATAATTCATAAAAGTTAAGAGGAGGATCAAGAGGCCAAGCAATTTACCTTTTGCAATACCATCTTGAATTCTAATAGTTCATTATATGACTGTTGAAGTTTCTCGCTGTTTGAGTTCATTTCAATCAGCTCATGCTCATGATCAGCTAGTCGTATCTGACAATAAAGAAACACAAAATGCAATTAAATGCCGAAAGAAAGTAGTTCTGACATACTATAGAGACTGTTTTGTCCTGCCTTCAGGCAATATTTGCAATTTGGCATTGTTGTTTGCCGTTGCACCAAAATCATTACTCTCATGTTTATCACATTGAAAGTCATCTGAATATGTATGAAATGAAATCGAGATTCTAGCTTGTTGTGCAACAATCGTTTGAGTCTCATACATCAAATTCTCGAATACCATATAAATTGGAATCTCGTCCTCACTCCCACCCATATTCCACTAAAGAGTGGCTATTGAACAACTCTCCTTCTGCACATTCATTTATTTCCATAAGTTGCCGTTTCCTTTACCTCTTTTCTTTTCTTTCTTTCTTTCTTTCTTTCTTCTTTTTTTTTTTTTTTTTTTTCTTTTTATCACCAATGGAACCAGCAAAATAAATCAAATTAGATTGATAAACATAGATTGAATTTATATTGATAAATGAAATTAGTTGGATTAAATGTCTCATTCCGACAACTCTCTGAGTTAATAGATGTATTTATAATAACAAATATTATAAAACAAATGAATAAAACGGAATCTAATTGTTAAACTGTCATAAGACTTTGTATATACATAAACCGTTAAAGAAGTACATAATTTTTTTTTTCTATTCCATGTATAGCTAACTAAGTTTTACAATTCAGTAGATACTTGTTAGAAGACTACGTAACTAATTTTATTTCCTTCATAATGCAAGAAAGATGATTGACAAAACATTCTTTGAAACCTAATTACAAGTTAGTTAATGTAATTATGGTGCTCCTCATTAAAAAAAAAATGTATCTACAGGGTGAAATTAAGTTGTTATATATAAAATTCTAAATATAGTAAAGGTTAAGCAATACAATTTATTTCCATTTATTTGTGTAAGGATACCTACTCTGAAATAAGCTATTCTATGGGTTTCGCAAACAATGTAATATTGGCAACAAAACAAATTTGGAGCCTCTTTATTAAATACAAACAAACCTTTCATTTACAGAAAATGAAAAAATAAAGAGGGGATGGGTTTACCAAATCAGGAGGCAAAGGAAAGATCATTTTTAATCAACAAAGCTTATAAAAGGAGAACAATTATCATAGAATTTTAAGTCCTCTAACAATACTTTCTTGCTAAACCAGCACTGCAGTCGTGACATTCTCAAGCAATAGATGCCTATGGGCAGTATGCATAACCCCCACCTAATCAAGCATTTGAATGAAGAGGCAGAAAATGGGAATACTTGAAATCTACCTCTAAATTCTCTAGCTCAATATGTTCTTGAAGAATTGGGCGTGTAGATGCCAGTACACCAGCTTTACTGATTTGATCTTTGAAAAATCGTAACTTCCTTGACATCTCTGCACATCGCTTTACCTGTGAAAATCTCTCAAACAATAAAACAACTAATATTTATGAACATTTGAGATGCAATCATCATTAGACACATTGAGCATGAAAAACAAATTTCAAAATCAATAAGTTATAGTATATTAAGTAACACCTAAATTAATTTCAAAAACAAAGTTCAATCATATCCACAGAGAATCCATTAAATCTGGATATAAATCTTGAACAGAAGACAGTACTCAGTAAAGTATGGAAGTGCATGTCGCAGAAAACTATCAAATCTGCCGACAATTAGTTATGAATGATAGAAAGCATTCACGTCACATACGTTGCTCTTCACGAAGTACAGTAGTTACCTGGTTAACAAAGGTTCTCTGGAAAGGACTTTTGTCCACGTTTAACTGCCAAGGAGGAAACGAGAAAAGTGATATGAAAATTTTATCCGACCAACAGCTAAAAGAATAAAGTATAATCCCCAGCATATCTATGACAATTAAGAGACAAGCAAATCGAGTTACTTCAAAAACATTTTATTAAACAGCAATTGTCTAGAACTATAATTTGACAAGCACAATTTAGCCCCCCGGACGCTTGATCTATAAGATCCTCAAATAGTCAAATGCATAGAACCTCCCCATTACGAATTCTATACGCTGTTCAGTCAACGCATAAATACAACCGGTGTATTGTGGTGCAGTTCAGAGATAGCGGAACCTATACATCAATTGCATTGAACATGCTCTCACACATGTACTGGATTTGGACCAACTCTTGAGCAACACTGTAAACCCATCAACTAACATTAGAGTTTTATAAGCATCTAAATCTCTAGTAACCGCCAATCAATCCAAATTCATAGTGTTCAATTCGTTTGAAGGAAAGGCGGAGAAGACAAGTAAGAACTGAGAAGTCAACAGAAAACCGGTAATTCTTCCACGAAAACGCTGATAAAACATAGTAGAGACGCCTTAATCTCAACATCCACAGCATATTTTCAACGATTACAGTGAAGAAAGCAAGAAAACACAACATCAATCCTGTACATCAAAAAAAAAATGACATAATCTACAGATTAGCACAGTAAGTTATAACGAATTGGAAACATACATCTCTAAATTGAAGGATGCCAAGCTCGCCAAGGTACGAAATGGCTCGATGAGCGGACTCAACGGGGATAATAAGCTGAACAAAAGTCATCTTCTCGGAACGCATCAGATCCATGGACGGTATATTGTCTAAGAAGTCGTCCATGATTGTTTGTTACCTGAAACGAAACAGAAACCGGCGCCGGAGGATCGAGATCTGCCGTATCTCAGATCTGAAGCTCGGTTCCACAGTCCCTTGGTCCGCGTGGGGTAGGAGAGTGAGATTTCTGGCGCGTCAATTCATCAGTTTTCTCCTCGCAACTGCCATTACTAGAGATGAAAAAGGGGGCGAACAATTTTTTTTTTTTTTTTTTTTTTTTTTTGGGTATAAAAATGAAATCAACGCTTTTATCGAACGTCAAATCAAGTTGCAAACGAATGTGGTCGCAACCCCGAGAAGTACTTCCATTTCTAATACCACATGGGCTGTAAATTTTATTCATCCGTACAAAGTCGCTCTAATTATTTCATAGTTTAATTATTAAACCCTAAATGTGTCTAATATTTATATTCCCTTTTAATTATTTATATATTTTAAAATTTATTAATTTATTGTATATAAAATTTTAAATTTTAAATTTTAAAATTATATAGGTGAATTAAAAAAATTAAAATTTTAAATTTATGTTTTTATTTAATTCGAGTGAAATATCAAACCATTCCCATTTGAAATAATAATAAATATCTTATTTTTTATGGTGTCATGTTTAATTAAAAAATAATTTCGAAATAATAATAAATATTTTATAAATGGTATCAAAGTCTAACACTGGTCGGTGTGCTAGCAAGGACAGAAAAGTTAAAAAAGAATAATATCTATTATCGGTGAGTTTGGGGCGTTACAAATGGTGTCAAAACCCAACATTGGTCGGTACGCTAGTGAGGACGGAAAAGTCCAAAAAAAATAATATCTACTAACGGTGAGTTTGAGTCATTACAAGTGGTGTCAAAACCCAACACTAATCGGTGTGTTAGCGAGGACGGAAATGTCCAAAAAGAATAATATCTACTAGCGGTGAGTTTGGGTCATTACAAATGGTGTCAAAACCCAGCATTGGTCGGTGTGCTAGCGAGGACGAAAAAGTCCAAAAAGAATAATATCTACTAGCGGTGGATTTAGGTCATTACAAACGATGTCAAGGTCCAACACTGGTCGGTGTGTTAGCGAGGACGTTAGCCCCTAAGGGAGGTTGAGTTGGATTGTAAGATCCCGTTGGTTGGAGAGGGGAAGGAAATATTTCTTATAAGGGCGTGGAAACCAAAACCTCTCCCTATTAGTTCGATTAATTAGAGTATGAGTGATAATGCAAAGGTTGGATTATTTTTAAAAATTTTGAACTAAAAATCAATTTAATTTAATTATCAATTTTTATTATATAATTTTGAATCTTATTTAATAAAAATGAGAGAAACAACCGAATATTAATTGCTTAATTAAGTTAGGTTAATTAACGTAGTTAGTAGCTAAGCAAAAATATTAATCTCCATAATTAATTACGTGTTTAATTGACGTGGCGGGTTAAAATAGAAATTGATTGAATTTTTTTCCGTGTCAGCCAGCACTCGACTTTTGTCATTGGAGAATGCCACGTCACTAAAAACCCCTTTTTAATTATTCATTCATATTAATATTGCTTTGGTAGCTTTGGATAGTCGTGTATTTTGATCGGTGCACTGACAGGATTTATACTCGTAGATAATAGAAAATGCAAGTCTTTTTATATACCATCTCTGTAGCTTCGTTATTTGCACTAAAAACTTTCGAGTTTCATCGATGTTTAATGACGTCATCCAAGTTCCAAAACGTTATCGACATTCACTCATGTTATTGTCATTTATCGCTCATTCTACAAGCTTATAAAAAATCGATTCATGAGTCGACTCCGTAATCGAGACATCTCATGCTATTGCTCATTTGTTGCTCATTATACACGCTTATAAAGAATCAACCCATGAGTCAACTCTATATTCAGAACATCTCGAACATTCATCTATTTGAATACTATCGAGACATAAACCTTTATGTTTTCATGTAAAGTCCTCTGTATATTATGCAGAAAACTGACTAATATAGCAATGAGCACAATGTTGATACGCTTGTATTTTTCAACATTACCACCGTGACACAGCTCGAGTTCAAACATTGTTGGAGAGGTTAATGAATTAATAATTGAGGATCTAAGCTTAAAATTTAAATTAATACAATTTAAAATTCATATCTATAAATTAGAGTGTACTCAAAGTTTGACCAAATTGATCCAACCCACCAAAACCGAAGGCGGCCTGGGTTTGTCGTATAGGCCCACCGACAAGGCATGAAGGCTGAACCCGACCGATTAAAATCAAATAAATCCATTATTATATATTTAGCATTCGAGTATTAAAAATATTTGAATAAAATTGAAGAACTAATTGTAGCGAGAAAATTGTGGAGTGGTTCTAAAAATTCCTGACCGTTGATTCATTACTTGATACGATTTCCATCTAGTTCAAAAGGTAGCAGCTATATTTTTATTCTTCTAATTACTATTAATTCTTTTATATATATATATATAATTCATTGTTTTATTATTCGAATATTGTTAGATAGGAAGATACAAGCCATTCATTCTTCTATCTCTATCTACAATTGGTTTTTGGAAAATAATCTGTCCCGAAATCAAAAGGCTCGATTTCCTACAACCCCTCGATAAGAAACTAGTAATCTTTCTTATCAATGACTACGATGACGACAATGAACTGTCCCGATATCTTGCCTTCTATATCATAACAACAAAGGGATGATTACATATCACGGCAGGCAACTCTACAAAGTTGTGGCTAAATTTACAAAGTGGCTCGAATGCAGCAAGTAAATGGATATGATTGTGAAGGAATACCAATCGGCTCCTATAAATTTAAAAAGGTTTTAACATGACCAGTTTGATTTTAAAAAAATTTTATTTATATATGATCACGTTAACTTAGTATTAACAATGTCATTATTATCCACGGTCGTTACATACCGCCATCAGTCTCATGATTTTAGAATACGTCCGTTAGAGAGAAGTTTCCACACCTTTATAAGATATATTTTGTTTCTCACCCACCGACGTGAGATCTTACCATTCATCCCTCTTGGAACCCAAAATCCTTAATAACATAACACACCGCCTAGCGACTAACTCTAATACAATGTTAGGAACAAACAATATCTACTCATAGTAAGTAGAATAATTTTAAAGTTATTGAAACTATAGAGACTAATTTAGAAAGTTTTAAAAATGAAGTCAAATCTCTTTGAAAATATGGCAAAAAGTGAAGACAAGAGGGACCTGCCACTTCCAGAAACCTTCCTAAAACGACCAGTTCAATTACCAAACGGGATACCCTTCTCAATTCCAATAATAATCATATCAAATTCATTGATTTGTTTCTTTCCCTTTCACAAAACCAAAAATAATAAACAAAGCTCTCAAGTAAACACGTCCAAATTGGTGGTCAATTGCTCTCTAAAATTACTCTCCAAAACCTCCTTCCTTCCAAATATTATTCCTGACATAATCCTATGCTCTGATCCATCAAGTATCATTAGCTTTTGAATCACAGTTAGTAGGGCAAACAAAGAACGACACCCCACCCCTCGAACGCGAGATCTAATCCGATCTCGTTCTACTAAAACACAGGGATTACATGGTTCAATAGAAATCAAACAAACAAAAATGCTGCAACATATTTGTGGTGAACACGTTAACAAAGTTGGAACTAAGCAACTCGAGACAATAGTAGTGTAAATGAATAATTAATTTGCAAAAATATACTATATCTGAGAAGGAACTAAACTCAATATCTACTGATTTTTATGGTATACCGAGCAGAATTTTCGTATGAAGAGCGACACATCCACAGAGACACAAGCTTAACCTTAAAGCCAGCCAGCCGACGATCCCTCTCGGAAGTTGAGAACTGAGGAAGTCGGCCTACACTCGGTTAATGCTGTATAAAAGAATCAGCCCAGAAATGTCAAGAAAAAATAGGTACACAAGATAGAAGTGCCGTCATAACATTTTTAAGAACATTTTACTCTACTTCTACGACTTCGCAAATATAAATAATAGTCGAACATGGCTGAATAGATTTCGGGAATGAATTAATTTCAATGGTAGAGAAGTTTATTAAATCCATAAAGTACTAGAGATACTAAGAAACTCGGGTTTAGAAAAGTAGACCAAGAAATGGGAGATACCGAGTCTTTTGGATGCTGCAGCTTTTCATGGCATACTATTGTCCATTGGGTAGCTTCCTAGCACTCTCAAAAACGTAGCGAACTCCTGTCAAGCCAATGTTTCATTTCCTATTCACATCCCATTGTTGAAATTTATTTCCTGAATATTGTTTGGAAGATCTGAGGAAACGCACCTTTAAATGCCTGAGGGCGTTTTGTGCGTTTTGATCGGCCATTGATGCTTCAAAATCCACATAGAAAAGATAGTCGAAATATCTGTTAAAGAAAAAAGAAAAGAACAGGAGAGGAAAATTGGGGGAAAAGGAGGAAACTTCAAATCATTGAAATAACTGGACAATTTCACACTTATGGAGGAACAAATGTATTGGCAAGGGTAAAAGTAATATATAGCAGAGGCTTCAATGAATGTACTTCGAAGATCCATTATCATCAGATGCTCGTAGTGGCTGGTTTCGCAAAGGTCGACTTTCAATCTGTTTGAGAAAACAAACGACGCTTAGCTATTGGCCTGTGCGGCAGGTGCAAACCCCATAGTCATTAGGCAAAAAGAAAATACCTTTGTAAGGTTGATTTGGCGAAGAGCAAAAACTGCAAGTGCCTTGAACAGAATTCCCGGACCTTCCTCTAATGAGAAAACTATACTTGTCTGAAAGGGAAGTTAAACATCTTCAATTTTCTTTATTAAGCACCATGTCCATGGAAACAAAGAAGTAGAAGGGGAAAGACTCTTTTCCTCCATAAAAAAAAGGGCTAACCTTGAATGGCCTATCAGTGCCTGGAATTATAGGCTCCCTTGCTAGCATCAGAAATCGAGTTACATTGTCTGAGTCATCCTAATAAAAGAAAAGAAACTTGGTAACCGGTGCAGCATTAAAATATATGGGCAAGAGAACGATAAATAAATGCTTAGGTAAGCACCTGAATATCTTCAGCAAGTATATTCAAACCATATATTGACGCGGCCAATGAGCTAGCAACAGCTCCTGCATCTTTCAGATTGTGAAAAGCAACATGCTGCAGAATATCCAAAGTCTCATCAACAATCATTCTGAACAAGCTATCAAAATGATGACAATTCGAATGATATTAACATATGATCATTGGATTATCAAAACTTCTTATAGGGCTGAAAAATAAGCATCCACAAAAATCTAACTAGACTGCTCAGAATCCCTTTTGAGCCATTAAAATAACTTGAAGACAAACAGATCATGAGTTTTCAGCACTGTAGACCATGATAAAATATTATACTAGTAACCCAACGGCAATTGAACAACCAGTGACCAGGTACCTTTGCAGCACCAGCAGTATCGTCCACTGCTTCTCTCACCAATCCCAGCCCTGTCAATGTGTTTTCACACTGAGCAAGAGCCTGAAACAAGAACCATGTTAAGCTTGAAGGAGGAGGAGGGGGGAAGGGGATTTATATATGAAAATATAATAAGACTGCTCTGGTTACCTGTGGATGACTGAGCACCCTTTTCAATTCCTCGATTTTAACACCATGATTGGCCAGTAAACAATGACGAACTGCAAATTTTACCTCACCAACTATATGCAACCTATGTCGAAGCAGAAGATCATAGTTTCTGTGGATGCTTCCACCTAAAGAGTTCTCTATTGGTAAGACGGCTCGGTCTACAATCCATCGCTCAACAGCCTAGGGTGATTAGAAGGATAAATGGATCTTTTAATTATTTTATATCTTAAATCATATCGAATGGTAATGTACTTATGAAACAAAATTCTACCTGATTAAACCTTATGTGAACATGAGTTACATGTTACTCCTACTTCATAAAATCTAAAGTACAGATCATGTATAAAATTGAAAGATCATAGTCTATTTCGCTCTTGTGAAATCACGAGTTCAGTATCATCTCTAATTTCTATTAATCTGAAAATTAACGGATGAACTGACTAACGAAAAGTTAATATTCTAATTTATCATCAAATGCTCGGAAGGTTGTAGAGGGGGGAGAAAGCTTTGATGATTTACTAAGCTGTTCAACAAGTACATATAAACACACAATTCAAAGTCAAGTGCATAACACGATGCGACTCATGCGACCAATTCAATGTCAAGGCAAACCAAACAGCCATGGTCATGTTTCAGACTCCCAAGTTCCCTCCGAATAACCGTAATCGAAGCAACTCAAGATGCATTCGTCCAGTAAAATTTTCAGAGTTCGATTACTTACTTCAAAAGCAGCATCAAATTGTTCGCAGGGAACAGCCTCGCAATTCGGATATGCCTTTTCCGCGGCCGACTCGCTGTATGCACCAGAAACCCCCTAAAACCGCACGAACATTCTATCATTCAAATTCAAAGACATGCATTCATATCTAGACCACGAACTTATAACAACGGGGATCATACGGACATAGTCACCTGGTAAGCAACACGAAGGCGAGATCCAGTGGAGACAGAGGACTTGGTCGATGATAGAGGCCCTGCAATACGAACAAGTCGAAAATGAATCCTCAAATCGATTAAACTCCGCGCCACAGTAACATCAGAAATTAAAAAAACGAGGGCTAGCAACAATAGAAACGTACTCGGTAGCGTGCTTGGATCTTTGATTACAACTTCGAAATGAGAATCCTCCATGGCGCTCTGCGTTTCAACGCCCCGGGAATTCTTGTCACTTCCTCCATGAAAAACAGATTGACATCGAGAAGAACAGCAAAGGCGCTTCCAGCAACAGTGAGAATCAATGGTTAAGTTAGCCCTGCGGTCAGACGACGATGATCTACTGCAAATATACTGTGAATATGTAGCTATGGAAGATCGTGATATAGAAGCCGCCATTGCCGATGAGAAGCCCTTCACAGATAGAGAGAGATAGGAACGCGGGATAAAGGAAAATCTGTTAGCAGCTTTTACCGTGCAAAATTTTTATGCCCCTATGACAATATTCAATTAAAAAATAATAAACAAAACCACTTTTTTTTTCTTTTTTTTTTTGGTAAGAATTTATTTATTTATTAATTATTATTATTATTATTATTTTGGTAAGAATGATAAGAATGATTTTTGTTCGTAAGAATGATGCGAATGTTATCTTATTTATAATCAAATAAATTACAAGCATATAGAAGAGTAATAAATTGAATGGTAAAAAGACAAATATAATATATATGGTAAACTATAATTTACTACTAAATATCCTTAACACACACTCTCCTATTAATAATTTTAAGTCCTTGTTGGCACACTCTCTTGTTTTTTACTGTAATAATTTTCCACGGCCATAGATATTGTTCGTTTTGGTCTGTTAATCATAAAAATGTTTAGTTTTAAAAATATTTTTGTCCTCGCTCGCGTCCTATTTTCTCTTTTTCTCTTGATTTCGATCTTTTTTTTATCACCCTCGCTTACTCTCTTTAATTTCACCATTTTATGAAATCATTTATCAAAATAAGGATTCAACACTTCTCACAACTAAATACATTATCGAGAGGAAACTCTAGTTCGAAGACATCAATCTTCCTTTATTTTTTATTTTTTCAAAAAGATAGTGTCAAATACCATTTACATATAATTGTTTAAGATGGGTGGAACAAATATTTAATTTTTAATTTTGATTTGTACGACAAATATCAATTTATATTCCTTTGATCGGATCATCAGTTTGAACATATTTAACTCTTCGTCTCATTAACAATTTGGCGTAAGCCATTTTTTTTTAATTTAAAAATTACTCTTAAAAAAAATATATAATAAATTACTTTAATAAAAACAGTTAAGATTGAACATTAATGCTGTAACTAACTAAGAAAATCATTAAAATCTTCCATTCAGTTCTTACTTGGACAACTTCTTTGAAAAATATATTGATTTATTAGTTTTTTTTTATTTTTTATTTTTTTATTGAAAAATGAAAATTTTAAAATAATTTTTTTTAAAAAAATTTCCACATGATAAATTCCTAGTATGAAATCCCGCTTTTACCCTCATGAAAATAAATAGAAAATTTTACAAAAATAAAAAAATAAAAAAAATGTGAGAATGGGAATCTATAAGGTTTCCGTCTCTAACCCGTAGACATCTCTACTCTCGATCCACTCCTCGTGTTGGTAGCCGAAGCCCTAAAGGCCCATTACCAAGAAAAGGCCGGAGGCCCATAACATAGAATGAAGGCAGAGGCCCATAACATAGGCCCATAACATAGGCCCAAAAATCACAGCAATCATATCCACAAATCAAGGCATAACTGGTGAGGATGATTTTCCTCTAATCATATCATATATTAAATTGATTGGGTCCGATTTAAATAAATAAAAATTTAATGGGTTGAATTGGTTCGCTTGTACCTCTAAAATTAGTTTAGGCGGAATCGAATCAACCCGGTGTATCATTAGTTTTATATACATATATATTATTATAATCTTATTTAATTCTATAACTTTTTTCAATTATTTTTAAAAATAAAATTTAAAGTTTTTAGAATGTAATTTTTTAAAATTATACTTAAAATTGACTTTTATTAAAAAAAAAAAAAAAAAAACTGAATAATTCCAATCAATTTAATTTTAAATTAAAAGTTTTACCACGGGTGACCCATGAACGCCCTTACTTTGACTAACACGTTTAAAATATTAAAGTGCGAAAAAACAAGATGCATTTGTAAGGTAGACATAGTCATCAGAGGTTGTTGTATGTGAACGCTAGCGTTTTCACTCATAAACATAAAATGAATCAGTAAAATAGGTATTTAATTAATTAAAACTCTAAACTAGTACTTCGGTAATTTAAATTTTAAATTTTAAAAAATAAATTAATTTAGACTCTCCCCGGTAATTTAATCTATTATTTATTTCAAAATTGTAATAAATATTATCATATAATAATTTTTAAATAAGTAAAAAGTCGCTATTATTAATTATTTGTTGTTTGTGTTGGTTATAAAATACAGCTAAGTTGTTTCCCTCTCACACATAGTAAGATACGGCTTTAGAAATACTCGGCGCCGATAACTTTTAAAATCGGCACCGGCACGTTTAGTTTAAATCTACCTGTCTATTTATTTTCTATTTTTATATTTTTAGGCTCAAATATTCTTTTCATCTATTTACTTTTAAATATTTAATTTTAATTCACCTACTTTTATTTTAATAAATGTAGATTTAATTTTTTTATAAAGTTTTTTATTCAACTTTATCCAACAAAGTTAATAATTTCATTAATATATATTTTCAAAATTCAAAGAAAAAATATCCTTTATAATAAATTTTTTTACAAAATTAAATTAAGGACGAATATTAAAATTGATATTTAACCTAATTTTTATTTATTTTAATATCAAATTTTGTAATACCTTTTAGTTCGTTACATTTTAATAAATTTGTTGATGGTAGTATTGTAATGAAATTTAATAATAATTAAACAAATACGAAGTTTTCATTTTTTCTTAAATTAATGAAATTAAAATTAAGTAAAAAAAGCGATGCACGTTTAGAAAATAACAATAAACATAGCGTTATGTTACTCTAATTTTTATAGTTTTTTAAAAAATATTTAAATTCTTAGTGAATTTTTTCAAAAATATTTTTATTTTTTTTAGATAACAAAATAAAATAATATAAAAATTGCTATAAGTGATTGTTATAAAGTTAAATTTAAAAAAAAAAAACTATTAAAATTACACTTTAATCGTGTGTTTTAAGCAGCTTATTTATATTTACGAGTCTCGTATTGATAACCCGACCCAAAATAGCTTTGAAAAAAAAAACACAAAATTTTATTTTTTTCAAAATTATGCTATTGGTTGCAGTTGTCGTACAATTTCACTATATATATATAGAAGAAATTGACGTTGTGAATGGGACAAAATTTTCAATTATGACCTTAGAAGACTTATAAACATTTTATTTTCTTTTTCCAAATTGATTTTATTCTTTTAGCTACATAAATACATTCATATGGAACCAAAACCAAAAATTTTGTATATGAATTACGTTGAATTTAATTCAATTCATACCATCATTTTATAACTCGTGAACAAAATGATAAATAGGACCATTTTTATTAGATACCGAAACGGAGGTCCACCCAAATGGAGATAGGATTTTTTCAATTAATATTTAAAATAAATATTTTTTTAGAGTAATTTTCTCGTATAAATTTTTTATAATAAATAAATTATAACGGAATATCATAAATTTTAGAAAGCATTATAGTATATGATAAAAACGACTCAAAAAGTGGACGAGTTAAAAGTAATTAGATTTATTTGTTTGTGAAATTTTAATTATTATATAAATTTGTTTTAAAACGAGGGGATTATTAGATAAAATAAGTAAATAAAAAATTGGATAGATAAGGTTATAATTAAATAAAAATAGGAGGGTAGGAATGTAATTTGAATTTGTTTTGGGGATTGGGAAAGTAATATTCTTTGCTTGAAGGGGAGGAGAAGAGTGGGGACCACAGTAAGAGGCCCAATGGGCCCATTTGGAATAATTTTGACGAAGCACTTGCATCATACGGCCACCACCACCACCACCACGCCAATTGCCAGTTTGGATTTATTCCATTTTCCCACTCACCTCATAAATCACAAACTCGAAGGAGATTTAATTTAAAAAAAAAAAAAAAAACACGTGGGACCAAACATTTAATGTATCAATAGTAAAAATAAATAAATAAAAATTCAAATGTTCAATTTCTGTGAATTTTAAAAATATTTTAATACTATGAAATGGACGTGAAATCTCACCATCCACTTATTTGAAGCATAGCATTTTCAGCGTCCTCGTTAGCACACTGGCTCACAATCTACCTCATTGAGGGTTCACAATCCACTCTTTAGGGGCCTAGTGTTCTTGTTGGCATACTAGTTCACAATCCACCCTTTTGGGAGCCTAGTGTTCTTGCCGGCTCACCATCCAGTATCTGCCTATGATACTAGAGCATCCAACCCCTGGTATACTAGTTCACAATCCACCTCTTGGGAGCCTATAATTCTTGTTGACACATCGTCCAGTATCTGGTTATGATACTAGAGCGCCCAACTTCTGATATACTAGTTCACAATCCACCCCTTTGGAGGCCTAATATTCTAGCTGGCATACTAGTTCACAAACCACCCCTTGGGAGCTTAGCGTTCTTGCTAACACACCGTCTAGTATCTAGTTATGATACTAGAGTGCTCAACCCCTAGCATACTAGTTCAAAATCCACTCCTTTGGAGGCCTAGTGTCCTTACCGCCACACCGTCCGATGTCTGGCTCTAATACTATAACGTTCAACCCCCACCATTAGCAAATATTGTCTTATTTGGGTCTTCCTTTTCGAGTTTTCCTTAAAGTTTATAAAATGCATTTATTATGAAAGAAATTTTATTTGTTTCTCCCTCTAACCGACGTGAGATCTCACAATAAAATAATAATAATAATAATACCGTTGTCCAATAAATAAATTAATTAATTAAAAAAAGGGGGTGGGGGGGGAATGGAATTGAGATCCGACCGGATGTTTGGAGGAAGGAAGACTGAAACAGTGGATGAGAATGGGAAGATTCTTTTCTTAGCCATAAGAAGAAGAACCCAACCGAACCCCATGTTTTTCAATGCACACATTCCCATATTTTATCACTTTTGCTTTAATTAATTAATATTATTTTTATTTTAAATAAATATACAAAAAAAGAACAAAACAAATATTTTGTATATATATTTTGTTTGACCGATGGAATTTGACCAACCAACTACCACAATGACTAATCATCCAGGCCCATGGGCCCACTCCTACTCTTTGGCCCACCACCTCATTTATGTCCGCTCTCTCATTATATTATTTTCCTTTTTCTTTGAAAATAATAAAAACAAAAACAAAAAATAATAATTATAACAACAGAACTTTGCTTGGGATCCGAAGAATAAGAGACTGTCGTACTGAGTGAAAATTCAGTCACTGTTTTTGCAGCTTCTTTCGTTTATTTCCACTTCTCTTCAATTTACGTCTAAATTAAATTCATATTTCTTTTTTTAAAAATATTAATATTAGTTTTTGTAATTATTTTTTACCCATATAAAATTAAATGTTTTTAAATATAGACTAATTTAAATATTATTTTTTAAAAATATTTTAATATTTATTAGATTAAAAATTTATTTACACCCGACGTTTAAATATATAAATTAAAATAGCTAATGAAAATTTAAATATTCCCACACAATATATATATATATATATATAGCATAGGTCATTAATGGAGGGATTATGGAAAATTAATTAGTCTTTAATAAAGTTAAGAATATATTATTTTTTGTAGTTAATGAATAATGATAGCACAAATGAAAGGTTAAATATTGATTAAGTTGATTAATTAATTAATAATTAAGGTGTCTCCCACTTAATTATCTCATGATTAAGGCTGTGAAAGGCAAAGATTCTATATTTGTAATTTTGAACCGTCAATTATTATCTTTTGTATCCAGGCATGAAAAGAAAGGTTCCTAGCATTACCAATCTTGTCCCAATCTATACACTAATTTTTTCGAATAATTTAATTTATTATAAAATTTGTCACATGTGTGTTATCGCGTCTTAATCAAGAGAATTTTTCTTGTTCGAGGAATAAAATTACAACCGTACAAAATTAAGATATCGGGAATTAGGAATCGATCTTTCTTGAACTTGACTGTTTAGATCGGTAAGTAATTCTCGAAAATACTCTTGAGAAAAAAACGCTCAAACCATCCACATTAGGTGGAGAGAGAAACGAAACAATCATTATAATGGTGTGGATATCTCTGCCCAAAAAAGTGCATTGTAGGGCTGATGACGATACGTAATGAGCTGAATTTTGACTATTACGATTATATATATATATATATATAGAGGTTTATAGGGGTTTTCCATATACTTACAAAATGGGAAATGAGGGTACATAAAGTAAAGGTAGCTTAATTTTTTGTTTTTATGTATTTATTTGATTAAAAAACTAAAGAGGCTAGCTTGATCACTGACCAAGTAATGTTTGGCCAAACATAGGAAAAAATGTTGGGTTGTACCTCATATATTTTTATAAAAAAATAGGAATTTTAAATATTATTTTATTTTATTTATAAAAAATAGAAATTAAATGTGATTTAATAATTTCAGAAATTAAAAAAAAAAATTAAAAATTCTTATTTGGAAGAAACAAAAATGAATTCCATTTTAATTTTTAATTTTTTAATTGATGAATCGTCAAGTAGCAATCACTGTACGATATTCAAACAGCAATCTCACAAAAGACACGACAGAAAGCAAACCAAAGACTTTTTTTTTTTTTTTTTTTTGTTTAATAATAACAAATAAAAAAATAAAAAAAATTAATTTATTGAATAATGAAAACAGAAGACAGTTCCGTAAATGGTGGACCATTTTCATCCTCCTTTTATAAATAATTGAAAGCTCTTCTCGCTTTTGTTCGCTAATCGTTAGATGTATGATTAAAAAGTACATTCAATAATTACAAAACTAATAATTACATGTTGTGTATTTAATTTAATTTAATTTAATTTAATTTATAAAATAAACTCGATTATCCAGCTGTAAATTTGGCTAGCCCAAAACACTATATAAAGCTAATTATTTATTTAAAAAAATTAAACAGGGTAAGAGAAAAAGAAAAATAATTATTTGAGGTATAAAAATGGATAAAATAATAAATAAAAAAAAGGAGCATAGGGATTAGGATGATAAGATCGTCTGTCATTGTCAATCAATGGCCCAAAACCCATCATTATTACCTCAACTCTACTCATCACTCATCACTCATCATTCAAACCAAACCATCAATCATAAATTTCCTTTCATTCCTCAATTTAATTCATATCATTGTATGCTTTGACCTCGACTCCGACTCCTGTACGTATCATCGTCAATTTCATAGTTTTGAAATATGTCTAGAGAAGTTTTTACATTTTTATTAGAAATGCTTATATATTTATAAGTGATGTTTAGTATACTCATTGGCATAGTGTTCGGTGTCTGGTTTTAACAATTTAAATATCTTTTTAAAAAAATTTGAAGTTTTATTTGCTAGTTGAATCAGTACATTCATCGAGGTTGTGTACGCTTGTCTTATCTTTCCACACTTGAGGACAAAAGTGGTTGGAATCTATATAATTAGGTATTGTATTGATGCTCATTAATTAACCTTGCTTGCATTAAGAAAATCAAATATAAACGGCCTATAATTATGCACTTTAATTTTTTAACTAACTCAAAGAAATGGGCCAATTTCAACAGGGAAGCTATTGAACCAAATAACTTAAAAGAAATATAGGAATATTATGGTAAGATTCGAGCAATCAAATATTCTTTATAAAGTGTGTGAAAATCTCTCCCTAATAGACACATTTTAAATATATGAGGCTGACGGTGGTACGTAATGGGACAAAGACAGACAATAGTTACAAATGGTATCAGAACTAGACACCGGGTGGTGTGCCAACAAAGACGCCGACCCCTAAAGGAGTTGATTGTGAGATCCCACATTGGTTGAAGAGAAGAACGAAAAATTCCTTATAAAGGTGCGGAAACGAGGACACTGGCCTGTAGGGGGGGTGGATTGTGAGATTCCACCTTGGATTGAGAAGAGAACGAAGCATTACTTATAAGGGTGTGGAAACGAGGATGAACATTGCTTATAAGGGTGTGGAAACGAGCATGTTACCTTTAAAGGGAGGTGAATTGTAAGATCTCACATTAGTTGGAGATGATAACAAAAAATTCCTTGAAAATGTATGGAAACTTGTCTTCTAAGTTAACGCCAATACATAACATACCAAAATTGACAATAGGCCTCGGGCTATTACAACCCTTAAAATATATATAAAAATATGATGTAAACTAATTAATGCACAATAATTTTGATAAAAAAACTATATAAAAAAACCACTAAGATCTTAAAACAACGATATTCTTATTGCTAGGGGAATATAAAAGTTTTAATATTCTGTGTGAGAGAGAGAGAGAGAGAATTCTTCCTAGGAATGGATATATAATATAATAATGGAGACATTCTTATATGATATTATATGTAATCTTTGTGGGTTGATTTTGTAAAATATTTTAATGGGGGTGGGAAAAGGACAAGGGAGGCGCAGGCACTGGGGTTTGGTGGCTAATGGACCAGTTGAGGGTCGCAGAGGTTTTGGCGATGGATTGCCGGTGATTAATGGAGCCGTATAGGGTCCACTAAATAGTTGCATTCCACGCCACTCTGGGACCCACCCC
>NW_019268526.1:3385144-3476536 GCF_002738365.1 Cucurbita moschata | reverse complement strand
CCCCCCCCCCCCCCCCCCCATCTAAAGAATTCTGGGTTCCTGTGCCTTTCGCCTCATTTCAAACCGTTTCCAGACCAGATACTGATATCGAGACAGTAATGATGAGATCAGGTTGCCTGCCCCTTGCCCCTCTCTCTCTCCCTCTCTCTCCTTCTCTCCCTGTATTGGGGGTGTTCCCTGTTCCTTCCATACCTCTATATATCTCCCTGCCTTACTCCATCCTCAACAAACCTCTCTCTCTCTCTCTCTCTCTCTCTCATTCTCTCTAGCAAAGACAAAGGTCTCTGTCTTCAAACTTCATTCATTCTGCTGGTTACTTGAATGGATCATTCAAGTGGACAACACCAAGTAAGCATATGAGACATAGCTTCTCCTCATCTTTCATTACCGTTCTCTACATGTCCCTTTCTTAACTCTAAATGTGTTTACTTTCACTTTCAGGAAACTCAACCCCAACCCCAACCACTGGAGAACATGCTAGCCATATCATGTCCCAAAGTACAGCAAGAGAACAGAAAGCCAATGAGGCCACAGCCTGAGCAAGCTCTGCGTTGCCCAAGATGTGATTCTTCCAACACTAAGTTCTGCTACTACAATAACTACAGTCTCTCCCAGCCTAGGTACTTCTGCAAGTCCTGCAGAAGGTATTGGACCAAAGGGGGCACTCTAAGAAATGTTCCTGTGGGTGGTGGCTGCAGGAAGAACAAAAGACCTTCACCTTCTACTTCACGTTCTTCATCTCCTTCTTCTAAGAGACCTCATGATCAAGCTGCTAATTCTAGCCGTTTAATTCTCAATGATACCCATCTTCCGGCATCCTTAGCCTTTGAGTCCACTGATCTAAGTCTGGCATTTGCTAATCTCCAACATCAATCTAATAGGCAGCAGATGGGTCTTTTTGATAGCCACAACTTTCAGAATTTGTACTCTGGGGAGGTTGAAAATGGTGGGTTCCCTAATTTTGAAAATTATAACAGCAGCGCTGTTGCATCCACAGCAATGAAGCAAGAGATGGTTGGCAATGGAGATCAAAATATGGTTTTGTGGGGATTTCCATGGCAGCTCAACAGTAATGGAGATGGGAATTACATGGGTGATCTTGATTCTGGAAGAGAGGGCTGGAATTTCAATGGAAATGGAATTGCTTCATCTTGGCATGGACTTCTCAACAGCCCTCTAATGTAAGGCCTCGGAGTGGATTTGTTTTGACATATAACTAAACAAAGTACTTCAATTCCCTGTAATATTTTGATCTTATCAAACCTTTGATCTAGTCATTTCAGTGTTCTGGTTAGAGAAAGCAAAGTTAAACTTGGATAAGCTCTTTTCTTTCACTTGTTTATCTGTTCATCCTAATGTGATTTTTTCGAGATCTTGATAAATTTCTAATGCTTTTACAACTAATACAGTTTCAAGCGGCCCGTGGATTACTTACATGGTTTAAAAGAACAACAAAACAGAGTCATTTCAAGCTGTTCTAAGCTTCTCAAATTATCCAATTGACTCTAATACCATTCGTTTGTACATATCAACATATGCTTAACTAGCAACTACAAGCTTCCAACAATATAAATTTTTGCACAGAATCAACAGAACCCAGCGGAAATTGAAGTTAAACACAAAAGAAAAGAAGAGAGACCAATAATTAAAATTCCTTGAAACCATATCCAAACTGAAGATGACATTTCATAATCTAGGCAGTAGTCTGAACGCCGGGTAAGTACAACAAGGGTGGCTGCTACAGAACTTTGCATTTTTAATAAGTGTTGTTTTCAAGATATTCTGCCATGATTACTGCTGGTTTATCTCTAAAATCTCTAAAATCCAGCCCCAATATTAAAACCCACCTAGTGGCAGAATTATTTTATAATAATTCACAAGGGTCGGTAGAAACAATCAGGGTCTCTTTCCAATCCAAACGGGTTAGAATTTCAGTAAGAATAAACACCGATTTCAGGGTAGATTTTTCTCCAAGTTCGCAGACAAATCCAATGGAGAAGATTTGGGCGTGAGAGAATAGTCAACAGTTTGATTTGATTTGAAAATTAAATTACGCGTGCCTGAAACTGTATGTATTTTTGATGGGGCATTTCGTCAAACATGTAGTGTGCAATAACAATGACTTACAGAGATCTTCGGCGGAAAGCGGCAAAGCCATTGGAGAAAGGCGGCTGCTGCTCCTGTTCCACGACAAATTACGGAATCTTCCAAGTTCCGAGTGAAGCTCTTTGCCTATTCAGATTGAACCGAGAATGGATCTGCAGAGTCTATCCGCCCATATTACCGCTAATAAGATGACAAGGTTTTCGAGGTTTGAATACGATAAAACTAATTGAAAGGCCCGCTATGGGTATCGGGTTCCGCGCCTTTATTTATTTATTTATTTAAATCGGATTAAGGTTTATAATAATTACTGATTAGTTGTGTTATTTTTTTTATAATAATTCTTAATTATGGATTAGAAAATTATTAGTCCCGTGAGTTGGTTTATAATTTTATTTAATCCAAGTAATTTGATGAGAGATAAAGGAAAAATAATTGTTACAAAAAAATTGAAAAAATATAAATAAGAAAAAAGAATATTATTTTATATTATATTTTTTAATTTTTAAATCTTACTTTTATATATGATTACCTCTTAATTTAGACTTTACGATCTTATTTATAATTACTGCCAATTATTTTAGTCTTTTAATTATTTCATGTCCCTAATTACTCGCTAATTAAGATAATCATTTGATTTAACTTTATAAATTGTCCTTAAACAATTTTTTACTAACCTAAAAACTTCGGTTTTTATTTTTATTTTTTTACTCGGCCAAAATTTTAATATAATATGGGAACACAATTTTGAAGATCAACTTGAAATTAACTTTAAATCATAGAAATAAATATGTATTTATGTAAAATTTATGGAAATAAATATTTTTGAAGAAATACATGGATAAAGTTTTAGAACATTATTTGAAAACTATTAAAAAAATATCTTTATACTTTTATCTCTAAAACTACTTTTTAAAGAGCTCTTTTGCAAGACATCATAAAATACTTCATATCAATTTGCACCAAGGAAAGAAAAAAAAAAAAACTTTTAAAATAAAATTTTTTTACAGGATAACTTTTAAAAAATTATAGGAAAATTATTTTTTAATTTTCATTTATTCCTTAAATTTTAAAATTTTACACTTTTTTGAGTTTATTTTTTATTTAGTTTCTAGATTTCTTGTACGTTTAC
The DNA here is from genome assembly GCF_002738365.1 of Cucurbita moschata. Classification (NCBI taxonomy): domain Eukaryota; kingdom Viridiplantae; phylum Streptophyta; class Magnoliopsida; order Cucurbitales; family Cucurbitaceae; genus Cucurbita; species Cucurbita moschata. The sequence goes on along the minus strand of NW_019268526.1, from coordinate 3,473,301 downwards.
TCTGAATAGCACTTGATCTTTGAGGTTATTTTTTAATTAATAAATGAAAAATAATTATGACGTAAAATTGCAATTGATTCTAATAATAGAAAAAAAAAATCAATCTAATTATTTTTAATTAATTAATAAAATAATCTGTGTTTATGTTTTCCTCCTTTATAGGCGCTTGATTTTAGAAAAAAAAAACAATTATTGTTTTTATAATATTTGTTTTGGGTCTCATTGGAAATATATATATATTTTTTGGACTAAATGAAAAAGGACCAAAATACCTCCGCTGCAATAAGACCACACCACACCACACCACCAACCATTTCCAATAGTCGACCAGTCATAAAATTTCAAATATAAATAATTTAAAATTGTTGATTTAGAGTGTACTTGGACCTCGTGGCCTAAGTGAGCTACTTTGTGGCACTGTGTCAGAGTAGGCGAGCATGCCGAGACGAATGTCTCGGACGACTTCCTTAGAAATGGGTTTTTCAAGGATAGTACCGAGTACGAATGTCTCAAACGACTTCCTTAGAAATGGGTTTTTCAAGGATAGTACCGAGTGGCACGGGTGTGCCGGTGTTGCACCCCAGACCGTGTGTTGGAGGTTGCTACATACACCCACTATTCGGCACGGTATCTGTAAATGACATGACATGGGCATGAGAGGGCCAATGCCTCGATAGAACCCAGATGGATGGATGTGTACGAGCAGTCTCGATGAGATGAACGACATGTGGACCCATTCTCGATGGCATGACTGAACAAGTTATGGTGGCCGACGATATATGGACCCTATCGATGGGGATCAAGATGACAAGATGAGATGCGATGTTGTATTGAGAGACCTTGGCCCCGCACAGAGACAAGGTCGAGCCAAATGACTTGGTCTAGTATAGAGGTGAGTCGAATGTGTCGTAGACGATTGAACATACATATGCAAGCGGCATGTGTGGTTGAACAAAGCATTTAAGACGAACCCTAGAACCAAGCCCTTCACTACCAACCATATTATAGCTGTGGTTCAGGAAAGACAAAGGCAATACAAGACTGACCAAGTTAGTACTGCCCCAGCAATCCAATCAAGGATGTATGAAAGCGCCATTTCATGATTGATTATGTTCTTGTAGGATTATCATCCTCTGACCCATTTAATAATCTCTGAAAATAAGAGAAGAATCGACAGCATATGATAGTGTTATTAAGCCCCATGATTCATGGAAGTGAAAAGGCTAGACTAGACATTCACTATAGAATCAACAGAATCATTCCACGACAAAACTTCCTGAAATTAACACAATAACAGAAGCTGTTCTCATTGCAAAGAAAATCATGCTTGATAATCAAGTCTCAACAATAGAATTGCAGTGCAAAAGTTTCTATCACCCGACCCGATAATCTAACTTAACACGTGATTCGTTGTCTCATTAGTTGTCTCTGGCCAGAAAAGAAGAAAATGGAGACATAATCTACCTTAGCTTAAGACCTTGGCTTCTCCTTCTTTTCCTTGAAAAGAGCAAGAAGAGATACACCTGAAACCTTCACCACCTTAAATCTGACTCCGGGAATATCACCGACAGCGTGTCCTTTTCGACCAAATCCAGCAATGAGAACCTCGTCCTGTTCATGCCAATAAATATTAAGTAAAATAGAGGATAATAGTAACGAAAATCCCAAGCTTCCCTCGAATACTTACATTCTCTTCAATGTAATTTAAGCAACCATCGTTCGGAACAAACGCCGCAATCTTCTTCCCGTTCTTAATAAGCTGAACTCTAGCACACTTTCTGATAGCAGAGTTAGGCTGCTTAGCCTCAATACCACTGCACATTGCACCAGAAAACTATTTATTAAATGGAATTTTGCTAATTACGCCTCAGAAAAGAACAGCAGCAATAAAATCATCTTACATCTTTTCTAGAACAATGCCTTTGGCATGGGAAGATCCGGCAAATGGTTTCTTCCATTCATTTCCAAGATGGGATTTCTTGTACGCTTTGTCAGCCCACCTTTGTCTTCTACGGTGGGACTTCAGCTTGCGACCCGCTCCCATTCCACGAGTTTTCCTGTAAGATATTACTACTACTTTAACAAAGAGAATTCAGCTGCAGATTTGCACAGAACATAGACCATTTTCCCAATTCCCTGAAAGCCTCGTCAATTTTGCCTCTAGATTTAAGGCTATTAACTAATAAAACATTTAGCAGTTGAATCGAAGTCATAACGATGTTCATACCATCAAGAATGCTTGTACCAAGCAACGCCAACCTTTCCAGTGGTAAAGAAACGACATTGATTGTTCAAAATGGAGGAAAAGTTCGTTAAATTAAGCTAGAATCATAGCCACCAACTTGTTCATATTAAAGTTAGGCGCACAGTCGTATCCTACAACCTTAAGCCAGATACAACTACTGTTCTTCCCACATGTAGAACGATAGTAACGAAACAATAAGGAAATAAATCGGCGACTCCCGTCAACAGAGTAACTTCTATTTTTCGATCTTCTAAATGGATATGGTCCAGTAAAGCCAAGCAAATCTCGACTAAATTGTCTATTTCTTTCCCTAGAACATTCATCTCGATAAACAATTCGGGAACACCAAAATAGGATGGAAAGAGGACATACCCCATGGTGAGTGCGAGAAGAGGATCTTCAAGTAAGTACGCCGGTAGAGACGATGCTGGTTTGATGAGGCCGCCGCACCGTCTGTGAATGAGAAACCCTAGGCTTGTTGCGTAGCTTTTATACTGAGGTTCTTCGCTAAGCCAATCCTCGCTGAAATACAACTAATTTGCCACGTCCGCATCGCCTTGTTAATTTTCTTTTTTCTTTTTTGAGGATTTCTCGTTGTAAATTGCAAATTAATAAATAAAAATATTAATTTTTAATAACGGAAGAAATTGATTTTTCCCTAAATTTGACTAGAAGATCATTCATTAATTGTGAAATCAATTTCTACTGCTTACACTCCTAGATCTCGAGCACTACTTCAACACTGTTTTTTCTTGGCAATTGAGAGAAGAGTGAAAATAATAGGAGAGGGCTTCTCACTAAAACTTTCGACTCGCTGTCAAAAGCTCGAAGACCTACTCGTTAGAATGAATTTCTGAACGAACTGCTCACTATAACTTTTGACTCGTTGTTAAAAGCTCGAAAACCTACTCGTTAGAATGAATTTCTGAATGATAAGTGCTCACTAAAACTTTTGACTCGTTGTCAAAAGCTCGAAAACCTACTCGTTAGAATGAATTTCTGAATGAAAAGTGTCATCACGAACTAGCTAGGATTCTTTTAGGTCAGCTCGTAGCCCCTTCGTGTTTCTCTAAAGGGCAAACATCGGCACAATAAGCTTATGGATGAGAGATATGTTATTCGTTGTCTTTTTCGAATTCCTTTTCCCCGAGTGTGAATCATGATAAAGGGAAAAAACTCTGAATTTGGTGGAAAACCCGCTACTAATTAAACTAAGCGGAAGCCGAGATAGGAATTAGAGTCAATGGAATTGCAAAACATACCTTGTTGGAGAGGTTCACGTTTTGAAAAAAATTCGAGACCTTATACCAACATAAATCTTTTTAACATGTTAAGTTATAAGCTTCTTAACAAAATTCAAAGATTGAGCCACCAAAAAAAAGGAAGGTGCACTTTCGTTATAAGATATAGTTTCGATTCATTCATGTACTTCTCATTTACTTGAACGTCACAAATTCACTATCATTAAAATCTAGTTCAAGTCGCCAAGGAATATCGCTGATAAGCATCGATAATGCAAAAAAAAAAAAAAAAAAAATTCCTTTTGAGTTCAACGTAACATTTAGAGTGATGAATCAAAATCTGGTTAGTCAGTAGTTCCTCTAGCTTTGTCGATACATTCTGAGAGAGGTCTCTCGAGAGCGTAGAAGCAACAACTAAATATAGTAATCCAGCATCAAATATGAAGAAGATTTAGAAAGTCTTTTCCCAACCACGGGAAATACTTGGAGGCTTCTAGGGAATACAACTCCTAGCACAGCATGCACTCCAAGAGGCTCAACAGAGAGAAGGCCTGAAAAATGAGGAAAGATGGCAGATTCTCCACGAGGAGAGTAGCAGATGCAGATGCTCTGTCTATATAATGAGATAATTTAAACTGATAGTTAGTCAAATACCAAATGTAACGGTCCAAGTCCACTGCTAGCAAATATTGTCCGCTTTAGCCCATTAGGTATCACCGTTAGCCTCACGATTTTAAAACACATCTGCTAGTGAGAGGTTTTCACACCCTTATAAGAAAAATTTCGTTTCCCTCTCCAACCGATGTGGGATTTACCATGGGTACCAGACTTGTAGAGGTGATCCAAGAACAGCTGGAGGAACATGTCTCAGACAAATAATGTTGCCTCAATCAGTCAACTGTTTGTTCATCACATTCCAATGGGGGAATCAAAGAAAACCTAGCTATCAACAAAAGATGAACTCTCCAAGAAAGGATAGTACAGGAGGAGTACTCACAATCGAGCTAGATACTTACTCAAATGTTAAGAATATAAATAAAAGATCAAATAGATCCTGCCTAGAGTAAACTTTTGAGTATAGCAATAATCTGTTGGTAGTCACTTCTAGGATCTCATGTTAATTCCTGAACAATATGTGTATTTTCTAGCAATTCCTAAGTAATTGGAAGAACATGATGATGACATTATATCATCTTCAAAATCCATCTGAAACTAGACCTGTTATGAAGCTCTAGACAGTTGATTTTCATTGTAATGAAGAACACTCAGAGATTATCCAAAAAACAAAAGAAGAGCGTAAATTATATCTTACTTGGTATGTTTCACACTTTTTCAGGATTTTCGCGGCACTGTTCTGGACTCCATCTTGTAACTGTGCGCTCTTCAATGGAGTAATTGTCCAAACAAGAAGGAGAAACAGAACCGCTTCCATTATCATTGACGCTAAGAACTAGCAGCGTTTTTGCAACGCTTCCACAAAGCCGAATTGTGCATAAAAAATCAGACCAAACTCTTAATCGCACATTTTCATTACTGCCTCCTCCTTCGGACAACACAAGAACAGCAAATTCAGAGTGGACGAGAGCCGGATGGTGACGATAAGCCACAAAATCAACGCCATATTGAGATCCAGGTCGCACAATCCAATTCTTCATTCGAAGATGTTGATAAGCCATGTAAAACTCAGGGAATGTAGCCTTTCGCGACTTCATATCCTGCCACAGCTCTTGAACATTCTTTTCACGATCTTGTCCATCGACAATTTTGAGGCAATTCAAATGATAGGACAAGTAAAAAGCCTCCTCCATTCCGAATTGAAACCATTGCTTATCCTTCTCGGCGGTAATAATTGTTCGGCCGAAACAAGCGCGATTAAGAAGATCGGTTTGTTCTTCATCGGCTTGATAAAGTATACTACAACCAGATAATAATCCTTGCGCGTCCGACTGTGTCAGAGAAGATTGAAGCTGAAGTACAATCTTCGACATGGGATCTGCTAGAGCTCTGGCTTCTGAAGCCTTCCCTTTCCATCTCGGCCCCATTTCTCCGGCGGTGAAACAGTGAAATCGACGGCGTTCGAATGTCGAATAAGAAAGAAGATGAAGGAGGAGGAGGGGGAGGAGAAGAGTTATGGGCCTGCTCGGTTCAAGTTGAGGTGAACATTGGCTCATGAAAATGACCGACTCGATGACCAAACCACTGGCACCGGTTCATAAAATTGGACAGCCCAATGCCTAGGGTTGCCAAAACTAGCGAAATTACGGCTAGGGTTCTTTTAGTACAATACCGGGTTGAAATTAAAACCTAATTCTCGATCGAGATATAATTCAATTATTATTATTAAACTTGTCAATTTCCCTATCTCGTCTCGTTCTCTTGAACTATGTATATGTCTCAACTTAACTTCAATGTACATTTTTAGTGTGTTAGATGATGCACCGTCCTCCTTAGTCATATCATGACATGACACTTCTCAATCTTGGCTCTCACGTGACTGGATAGACACCATTTGAGGATTGCCCCTTATTTGTCTTGATGTGTAAGGTCACAACCTACTTTCTACTCATTGGTCGCATCATGACACTTCTCAATCTTGACTCTCACGTGGCTGGATAGACACCACTTGAAGGTTGTCTCTTGTCAATCTTGATGTGTAGGGTCACAACCTATTTTCTCCTCCTCAGTCTCATCATGACACTTTTCAATCTTAGGTCTCACGTGGCTCGATAGGCGCTACTTGAGGGTTGCCCATTATCTATCTTGATGTGTGGGGTCACAACCTACTTTCTCCTCTTCAGTCGCATCATAACACTGTTCAATCTTGGTCCTCACGTGGCTGGATATGTGTCATTTGAGGGTTGCCCCTTATCCATCTTGATGTGTGGGGTCACAATCTACTTTCTCCTCGGATGCATCATGACACTTCTCAATCTTGGTCTTCACGTGGCTGGATAGGCTCTACTTGAGGGCTGCTCCTTATCTGTCTTGATGTGTGAGGTCACAACCTACTTTCTTCTCTTTGGTCGTATCATGACACTTGAAGGTCGCCCCTTGTCTATATTGATGTGTGGAAGTCACGACCTACTTTCTCTCAGTCAAGTTGTGACACTCTTCCCCACTTAAAGATTACCGAATTACCGAACTGTTCAGGAAAGGAAAAGAAAAGGAAAGCTAGCAAATTTCAGGTGAATGGAAAGAGTCAAGAGAGTGCATTAACTACTACCATATAAGTTATTAATAATAGCATTCTGAATTCAAAATGGCCGTGGTAAAAACATGACAACTACAATCAATCCTCATTTCTATTTCTGCGGTTTCTTCCAAAGCACCCCTATCTTTCTCAGTACATTCCCATTTTTCTTTTTCAGTAAATCATCATCTGAATCTACCGAATATAGCGGACCGATCTTACTGGTAATGCCATTGTAGTTGCTGTCCATCGATCCCGTTCTGCCTACCGATACCCCGTTGCTTCCAGCCGAAATCATGGCTGCAGCTGCCTCCGCCGCCTTCCTCCATTGCTCCGACTGCACTTTCAGCGTTCTTAGTTCCATCTCCATTTCTGCATTGGCTGCTTGTGCTGCTTCGAGTTCGGCCACTCCTATGGATCTCCTGCTCGTGCTTCGATCAGCTTCTTCTGCAAGGATTCCGAGTTTAGCTTGGGCGCCTCTATCTATTGTTGTCGATGTCAATGTAGCTAGTTCGGTTGTCGTTTCGTCCTTTACATTCGTCTTGATTGTGTCCCTTTTACTGATTTCAGATATCAGCATTTCATTCTCCTCTGATATGCTTTGGAATTCTGTCTCTTTGTCTAAGAGATTAGTCTTTAAATCTGCAATGCAGTTCTTCAAATCCTCCAGCTCTTTCTCTAGTTCGTACACTCTGTGGCTCGATACGCTCTTCTCGAGCTTACAACTCAGCTCCAAATTCTCTTCCGTGATGCTCCTTAATTCGGTTTCCCTCTCGAGTAACTTCGCCTTGAATTCGTCTATTTCAACTCTTGATTTCTCTAACTCGTTCTTGAGTTCAATCTCTCTTAAGTTCGTATCAGATTTCACATGTTTAGCTTCTGTGACAGATCTTGGTTCAAGCGTACGTTGACGTTGTTCCCCCTCGTACTCTACCTCAACAGCCTCTCGAGCGGATTTCAACTGCTCGACCTCTGACTGCAGAGAGCAAATATCAGTTTCAAGCTGTTCTGACTCCCTTGTCTCATCTTCTGGTATTTCCAAGTTTTTTCTGCTAGCATTTGCAAGGGCGGGTTCGAGTTTACAAACAAGCATTTCGAGTGAGTTTACGTATTCCCGAGACTCGTCCAACTCCAAAGTAACCGAATTCCAATCTTCAAAGGCTTTCGTAGAATCGGATCCAAGCAACTCCGCCATTTCTTTAGCGGTTTCCACTTGAGCCATAGTTTCACTTATAAGTGCTTGGACCTGAGTTTCAGATACTTCACAATCTTGGAGTTGGTTTTTCATGCTTGCCATAAGGGAGAGAGTTTCTGACAGTAAGTTCTTCAATTTACTGTTCTTCTCATTTACAGATCCCACATGGTTCATCTGAAAAGTTTTGGATTCATCAACTACCTGAAGTTTGATCTTAAGATGCTGCATTATGTTTACCATGGCTGAGGCGACCGAGTCGACAGGTTCCGACTTCTCGGTGACCTCAGATGTAGAGTGCAGAGATTGATCATCTTCTTGTGCTCGCTTGGAAGAAGATGGCCGATGCTCCTTTGCATTTGACGGTGCGCTGGACACCTCGGCATCTACTCGGACTCGGTCCTTCCGTGACTTGCACGAATGTAGTTGCTCCTTTTCCTTTTTAAGATCCTTCTGAAGGATAGAAATCTGAGCTTCCAACTCGGATATTCTGGTTTGGCACTTCTTCTGAACAAGATAAAAAACAGATTAGACATTACATTACTGCAACTTTTTAACAAGTCATGAAACTCGATCGACAAAGCATGACTAATTATTTGCTACCGCTCAAGCCCACCGCTAGCAAATATTGTCCCTCTTTGGACTTTCCCTTTCAGACTTTCCTAAAAAGTTTTTAAAACGCTACTACTAAGGAGAGGTTTCCACACCCTTATAAAGAATGCTTTGTTCTCCTCTCCAACCGATGTGGGATTTCACAATCCACCCCCCTTCGGGGCTCAACATCCTCACTGGCACACTGCCCGACATTTGGACTAATACCAGTTGTAACAGCCCAAACCCACTGCTAGTAGATATTGTCCTCTTTGGGCTTTCTCTCAAGGTTTTTAAAACGCATCTGCTAGGGAGAGACTTCCACACCCTTAGAAAGAATGCTCTCCCTTCAGGACCCAACATCCTCCTTGGCACCGCTCAGTGTCCACCCCCCTTCGGGGCTCACTGTCCTCACCGGCACACTGCCCGGTGTCTAGCCTAATACCATTTGTAACAGCCCAAACCCACCACTAGCAGATATTGTCCTCTTTGGGCTTTCCCTTTCGAGATGCCCCTCAAGGTTTTTAAAACACGTCTGCTACGGAGAGGTTTCCACACCCTTATACAGAATGTTTTGTTCCCCTCGCCAACAAATGTGGGATCTCACAATAATAACCAAGTTGATAGTATAGATCTTCATTTATTCACAAAAGAGTACATAATTCAATGAAGATCATATTATTTGGGATGTTATTGGAACAGAGCTTGATTCAAACAGAACAGTTTAGGAAGCTATTGTTTGGGTGGTTAAATAATGGTTGGATTACCTCAATCCAATCAAATTTATCCGTACATGCACAGGAACAACATCAAGGAGAGACATCAATGAAAACATAAAGAATCATCATTTGCACAACAAGAGATTGATATTATACTCAACCAAACCATTTAACATTCATTAAATCGGGTACCTCTGACAGTGGAGTCCTGGGTGACCTGCCAACGATTTTAGTGCTTCTCTCTTTGGATATCTTTCCTGTTTGATTGGAAGAAGATGAGGAGTCACACTTCACTGCTGTGGGCTTAACTTGACGAGCAGCCTTCAAAGAGACCTTTTTGGGTGCCTCCAATGAACTTCTGGAATCAAAATATATCAAACAGGTTCAGGTAGGAGTAAAAGTTTTAGCACTGCTTTTTCCTATCACATGCTGTTAAGACAACCATTTTTTTTGTAGCAGGCAGCGAGATGAGACTATAAAAACCCGATATTAGGCCGATACACTGTTACGGAATGGTGGTGGAAAATAGTGTGTTAGAAGATGTTAGTGATGAACATATATTGAGATTGTTAGAGAATTAAGATTCTTGAAGGTTTGTCTCATCGTCTTCTTTGGACTTTCCTCTTATGGTTTTAAAACGTGTTTGCCATGGAGAGGTTTCCACACCCTTATAAGGAATGTTTTGTTCCCCTCTCACCCCTTGGAGACCAGCGTCCTCGCCGATACACTGCCCAATGTCTAGCTCTAATAACATTTGTAACAACTCAAGCCCACCGCTAGCAGATATTGTATTCTTTGGGTTTCTTTCCCTCTTGGGTTTCCCTCTAAGATTTTAAAACGCATTTGTAAGGGGAGGTTTCCACACTCTTATAAGAAATGTTTCATTCCCCTCTTCAACCAATGTGGGATCTCACAATCCACCCCCTTAAGGGCCAGCGTCCTCGACGACACACTGTCCAATGTCTGGCTCTTGTACTATTTGTAATACCCCAAGCCCACCGCTAGTAGATATTGTACTCTTTGGGTTTCTTTCCCTTCTGGGCTTCCCCTCAAGATTTTAAAACGCATCTGCTAGGGGGAGGTTTCCACACTCTTATAAGAAATGTTTCGTTCCCCTCTCCAACCGACGTGGGATCTCACAATCCACCCCATTGGAGGCCAGTCAGCATCCTCGCTCACACACCGCCCAGTGTCTTGACTCTAATACCATTTGTAACAGCCCAAGCCCACCACTAGCATATATTGTCCTCTTTGGACTTTCCGACTTCCTATCAAGGTTTTAAAACATATATGCTAGAGAGAGGTTTCTACACTCTTACAAGGAAATTTTTAGACAATCAAAATTGACAACGAATCGTCTTTACTTCCTGCTGGATGGTGGAAGGGCTTCGGGGTAACTAGTGTTAGGTACAAGTACAACATTGAGCGGCATCTTCAAACAAACAAAAAGAACGAAATGCTTGAAATCATCAAAAGAACGTTAATGAAACAACTTCAAACAAACTAATGAAAAACAACTACCATTAACTCCAACTTCCTACAATTGGATCAAACGTACATTCAACTTCAAACAGTAACACCCATTTCCAGAAACAACCAAGAACCATGTAAGAACCCTTTTGAGAAGAACAAAAAAATGAACAATCAGAAAGATGATTTGAACTTACCTGGGTTTTGAAGTCTGCATCACTTCCTTTCTGGAAAAAAAGATGTCAACACAATGGATTTGATTATAGATATCACAAGACAAGCAAGTCTGCAACAGATCGTGTTCATAGAGGAACCAAGAGGGTCAGAAAAATGGTGGAAATAACCTTTGATATCACAACCAAAAAAGAACAGAGAACTCTGAAGAACAGGCAAGATTGGAGAAAGTAAATAGTTCAGTCAGGTTTCAAGCACACTTCTTTAATATCAGGCCCTCTCTGTAATGGTGTCAAGGGCCTACAAGAGAGCGACAGATATGGCGGATGTAAAGTTCCAGAAATAGCCCTTCCCCACCTGTAAATTCCTTGCCATAGAGGTGCATTTTGGTAAATTTCAAGTTAACTTCCCTCCCAGTTTGGCCGTGAAAGAAGGAGAGAGGGGCATGAATAATTAAATGTTTTTGAGGGTTTGAAATTTGAAAACGCCGCATGAAAAGAAGAGTTTTTTTTAGGGTTTAGGTGGGGAAAAGAAAAGAAAACAAAAACTGCCCAAAACTTCTTGTTTTTTGTCGATTCATCACCAAATGCAGAACAATCAGGAAATATCTAATCCCCAAGATTTTCACATAACAAAACAAAACCCTAAAATGATGCTTCAAAATCAAGAGGAATGTCGCGATAAACAGATCAAATCAAATTGCAGTAAATTCAAAAGAGTATCATCGAATAGATCCAACGAGAAGGAGAAAATGGCAAACCTGGAGGAAATGAGAATTCAAGCAGCCATTTGTGCGGTGGAAGAAGGCTTAGAAGAAGAAGTGGACGAGATTTTGATATACTTTATTAAAGCGTTGAAAAGACCAAAAGCCTGCAAGTTTCAAGCTCTCGAGGTCCATGGCAGAGCAGAGATACGGTTTATTAATATTTTATATGAACAGAGTGCACTCCATATGATCGAAGAAACATCGCCAAATATGAAATCAAAGCAGCGTCGCAAAGAAACGAGGGAGAAGATAGATCATGGAGCCATTTGAGCTACTCACTAGGGAGTCTACTCGAATTCGTGCCTAAATAAGGTGATTAAAGTGAAAATGGAGAGTTTTAAGAATATAATTAAAAAATAATGCAAGTAATAACGACCTAAATAGCATATAAATTTACTGTTACTTATATAAAATTTAATTATAAATAGCTAGGTACGGCAGATTTGGTGCGGCGATCGATTGAAATGGACCCAAGAGTTTCAAGAACAGCCTCTCGGCTCTGGAGGCTATTGGCTTTACCATATCATGGCTGCAAATTTGTTGGTTGATTATTGATTGGATCGGATTCCAGACGATAGCCAAAGAAGACTCCGGCGGCTTTCGAGGCAAGTTATTCTAACCTATGATTTTGAACTAGTAGAACAGATTGAATCGCGATAATGGTCGGATCGTACAATGCTGAGAAATATCTTTGGCGTTTTAGTTTGGTTCGTCTTCTGTCTTAGGCTTGATATTTGAATATTCGTTTTTCTTACATCGATCTGTTTGCTGATCGTTCTTGAGGCGTACCTGAGGGCTGGTTCGCCTTCATCCATTACTGTAACTGAGACTGTACGGATGGATAGACTGTGATTGAATTTGCTTGTCTCTACTTGTGAGCCCTGGCTGTTGAAGGTGTTTTTAGCAACATTATTTTTGGAATGCACAGGGCATTTGTAACCATCCAAAACCATCCAAGTTCACCACCAGCGGATATTATCCGCTTTGGGTCGTTACGTATCGTTGTCAACCTCATGATTTTAAAACATGTATGTTAGGGAGAGATGTCGATACGTAACGGGCTGACGGCGATGGTGAGTCCACCGCTAGTAGATATTTTGTCATCTTTGGACTTTCTTTTCTAGAATTTCCCTCAAGATTTTAAAACGCATCTGTTTAATAGATGTTTTGTTTCGTTCTCGTATCGATGTAGGATCTCACATCATACAATTTGAAGGTAAGACACTGTCGATTTTGGCTCTACCTTTACAGCAGGACCTAGATGGATAACAAGTTTAAATGTGCTAGTGGAAATGGGCATGTTCACAGATGAGGTATTATCTCCAGCTTCTGCAGATGTAGGTGGGGATAGGTGAATATTCCACGATATGCTTAGGAGCTTTACATAGAATGATCACCGAGGGATTTTGTGAGATCCCTCCTCGGTTGGAAAGTGGAACGAAGCATTCCATATAAGGGTGTGGAAACCTCTCCCTAGCAAATGCAGTTTAAAACTGTGAGACTGATGGTGATACGTAATAGGCCAAAGCGGACAATATCTGTTAGCGGTGGGTTTAGGCTGTTATAAATGGTATCAGAGTCAGACACTGAGCGGTGTGCCAGCAAGGACGTTGGACGCCCAAGGGGGTGGATTGTGAGATCCCACGTCGGTTGGAGAGTGGAACGAAGCATTCGTTATAAGAGTGTGGAAGTCTCTCCCTAGCAAACGCGTTTTAAAATCGTGAAGTTGATGGCAATACGTAACGGGCCAAAACGGACAATATCTATTAACGGTGGGCTTGGGCTTGGACTGTTACACTATCGAGTTGGTTGTGATCCATGCTGGTATGTTGTAGCTCTGATTGTACACTTCCAATGAGTACTATCCCTTCCTCTTGCCTTGATACAATACAATTGACTGGAATGCTATTAGGATAAAGTGGTCGTGCAGGTTTGTGATTTAGAGCTCGAGGGATCTCAAGAGGGGAGGGTCCAAGTTCCTCAAATCACTTGGTTTATCTTATAAGTTCATCTTTTATATTTCAATATAGTTTGCCTCTAGTTTGGATTCTACCAAATTGGGTCATGGGCTACATAGTTGGCAAAAAGGTTAAATGATTGTGTGTTTATGAAATTCTTGTATGTTCTTACTTGAAGGCAAATCATCTGTCAAATAGGCTTCCCTTGTCATATCAGGAAAGTCTCTAAATGAGTTGGGCTTGTGATGAGATGCACCTCTTGGACCATTGTTCTTGATTCTAGAACTTTGTTCATCAGCTTTGATGATTTGGTAAAACCCGTTCTTTCCAACGTAACAGATTTGTAGAGCGTGGATTTCTCCAGCTCTACAGAAATGGAGGAATATAGTTGTAACAGTCCAATTCCACTTCTAGCATATATTGTTCTCTTTGGATTTTCCTCAAGGTTTTTAAAACACGTCTGCTAGGAAGAGGTTTCCACACCCTTATAAAGAATGGTTTGTTCTCCTCCCCAATTGATGTGGGATCTCACAATCCACCCTCCCCCGTCCTCGCTGGAACTCGTTCCCTACTCCAATCAATGTGGGATCTCCCAATCCACCTCCCTTCGAAGCCTAGCGTCCTTGTTGGCACACCGCCACGTGTCCACCCCCCTTCGGGGCTCAACCTCCTTGCTGACACGTCTCCCGGTGTATAGTTCTGATACCATTTGTAACAGCCCAAGTCCACGTCAAGAAAATTGGAACGATACAGAGAAGATTAACATGACCCCTGCGCAAGGATGACACGCACAAATCGAGAAATGGTAAAAAAATTTAATTATGAGATTCCACATCGGTTGGGGAGGAGAACGAAACATTCTTTATAAGTGTGTGGAAACCTCTCCCTTACAGACGCGTTTTAAAAACCTTGAGAAAAAGCCCGAAAGGAAAAGGCTAAAGAGAACAATATCTGCTAGCGGTGGACTTGGGTCGTTACAACGTGGTTTCCTCCCTTTCAACGGGCAATTTATTCCTATTTCTCCGTTTATTATGATGCAACCTTCATTTAGAGGCATGTGATGATAAACATCTTACTTTGTGGATAAGAGAGTATTCTTAAGCCACATAGATATGGTTCTATTCAATATTCCTCTATTCTTTGCGAGTTTTCAAAGATGTCTGACATTGAGAATATTAGGTACTTGGCTCTCATTCACCTAAGAGCTTAATTTCTTTTTTCTTCTATACTCAACCCTCAAATTAGCTTAAAGCCTAAAAGTTGTTTGATAGTGACAGATAATTTCTCCTTTAATAAGATATTGGACAACCAAGAACAATTTGCATTGAACAGTCCCCATATATGGATAAATAGTCACCCTCAGCCTGAACCTACCTCAGCTGAACAATTAAAACTAAAAGCTGACTGGCAAACCATGACAACGTATTGTCTCTCCCCCCGCTCCCGGTTAATCTCATACGTTGTCAATATATTACCTTGTACGACCCCATTTGATTGCCATTTTGTGATATCCCACCTTGGTTAGGGAGGAGAGCGAAACACCATTTATAAGGGTGTAGAAACTTTTCCCTAATAGACGCGTTTTAAAGCCTTGAGGGGAAGCTCGAGAGGGAAAGTCCAAAGAAGACAATATCTACTAGCGGTGGACTTGGGCCGTCATGCTCTTATAATCATTACCTTCATCTATGGAAAAATGTATTTTGAAAATTTACGTTTGTTTTTAGAATTTGACGAATAATTCAAATGTTTCCTTAAGAAAGATGAGAACAAATGTAAAAAAATCGTGAAAAAAGAAAAACAAAAGTAGGAACTGTGATGTCCCACATTGGTTGGGGAGGAGAACAAAACACCCTTTATAAGGGTGTGGAAATCTTCCCCTAGCAGACGTGTTTTAAAGCCTTGAGGGGAAGCTTGAAAGGGAAAGCCCAAAAAAGACAATATTTGCTAGCGGTGTGCTTGGACGGTTAGGCCAAGAACACTCTAGAAACCATTGAAAAGCAGCATTCTTACAAAGTCCTTGTGCCTAAAACGTGTGAACAGCTTATGAAGTCTAATTATCAAGAACACTCTAGAAATTTGAAAACTTTACAGCCACTTCTAAATCTGATGAAATCAAAAGTTAAAAGAAAACCATGGGAGCTGCAAAACACTGGCTATTTCATACCTTTTTTCTTTTTTTTTTTACCTTATCTTCTTGGGAGCTGTAGGTTTGAAATTTTGCAATGGTATCAATTCAATGTCCATCTGTATGGGTCTTCTACTGCTGTGCTGGCTGTGTTCATATGTTTTTCTTATTCATACGTTTGAAAATTTCAGCCAAGTGTCAAGAATTAACACACTGGTCTTCGCCGCCCGCAAGTAGGCGGCTGCTTTTAGGATTAATTACCATGATTGAATCTTTATGTAGTAATTACAGGCCCTGCCATTAGCTTTTTTGAAGATGATCATGAACCTGAAGAGTATAATGTCAATATCATGTTCACTTTGTAACATTAATGTTGCATATTTATTAAGTTTGCAACCTACAACTTTTCCTTGTTGCTTGTGTTGAAGGGAATGTTCAACTTTGACTAGCTTTGATCTAAACATCTGTTGCCGTATAATTGAAGTACAGTTGGAGGGATGAGAATGCCGCCACTGTTATTCACCTTGATTATGATATTTCTTTCACTGGCAGGTGGCAGACATGATATTTACCTAACGGAGGAGATTTGAGTGTGTTTACGTGAGATCCCACATCGGTTGGTAGAAACCTCTCCTTAACAGACGCGTTTTAAAAACCTTGAGGGAAAGCCCGAAGCCCGAAAGGGAAAGCCTAAATAGGACAACATTTGCTAGCGGTGGGCTTGGGCTGTTACAAATGGTATCAGAGCTAGACACCGGAGTCTCGAAGGGGGTGGATTGGGGGGTCCCACATCGATTGGAGAAGGGAAAGAGTGTCAGCAAAGACGTTGGTCCTCAAAGGGGGATGGATTATGAGATCCCACGTCGGTTAGAGAGGAGAATGAAACATTCCTTATAGGGTATGGAAACCTCTCCCGAACAGACGCGTTTTAAAGACTTGTTATTGTGTAGTTTGGTTTTTATGATTCAGTAATGGATTTCTTGATCTAACAAACCTTTTAAAAGCTTATAAGTTGCAAAGTATCTACGTGAGCATCACGTTCAGAACATTTTTGCTTTTCCACAGCCATATATGACATTTTCTTTTCTTTTCTTTACATTTATCCGATTCACACCATTGTATTCATCTTAAGATTCTTGGTTATAAGAATAAGTGATTGTCGTTTTCCAATGCAGTTGTCTGCCACTTTTGCATACCGAACGTATCGTTGGAGTAATCGTGTAGTTCCTGCGGAGTGCAAAGATGGGGCGATCCAGATCATACGAGCTTAAAAGAGAAAGGCTGCATAGGTCCACACGGAAAGAACTGTTTCTTGAAGTGGCATAGGCGAAGATGGAATGGGGAATATATCACAAGTCTAAAGAAGGTACACGGATTTTTCTCAGTAGTGGAAAATATTATCACATAAAGTTAGAATCCAATAGCAATATTACAGTTGGCAGAATCTCTATCTCTCTGTAATGTGAAAGGGTCATATGTATAAGTATGTTATTAAATGGTGTTTAGAAAGGTGGTGGTGGTGGTATTAGGAGTAGAAACATAGAGCATTGTTTCAGTGGTGGGAGCAGCCACCCACCACTGCATGTATTGACTCTTTTTTAACTCATAAAGCTCTAGAAAAGGTGGTTTGGTAGTAATTAGTTAAGTGGGACTTTCTCGTTGAAAAAAATATTGTCAAAACTTGTAACAACCCGAGCCCACTGTCAGTAGATATTGTCTGTTTTGGTCCATTACGTAGTTTCACGGTTTTAAAATCCATCTGTTAGGGAGAGATTTCCGCACTTTATAAGAAATGTTTCGTTTCCCTCTCTTACCGATGTGGGCTCTCACAATCCACTTCCCTATTGGCACTATGCTCTATGTCTGACTCTAATACCATTTGTAACAACAGTCCAGATATTGTCCACTTTGGCCTGTTATATGTATTGTCGTATCATTTGTAACAGTTCAGATATTGTCTACTTTGGCCCGTTGTTTATCGTCGTTAGCTTTGTAACAGCCCAAGACCATTGTTAGTAATGGATTAATGAGGTGTGTTTAATGTAGGAATGGATTAAAATAGTTAAATTACAAATCTAGCGGGTTTATTAGTTATTATATGAACCAATTATTATTGCAACATGATCGTGTCATTTAATGTTAGGTGTTCAAATTCTGATGATTATTGTAACAACTCGAGATCATTACTACCAGATATTTGTCGACTAGCCCGTTCGGTATCGCCCAAAAAGCATAATGGGAAAACAAAAAGTATTATGTTATTAATTGAGTTTGAATTTGTGGTGTTAGTTTATGACTCTAAGTCCAATAAAATTGGAAATAGAGATAAGAGATAAGGGTGTCTCAAATCACAAAAGTCATATAATTGGAAAATCAGGCATTTGATTACTGAATTAAATAAGGAAAAAAAAATCCCTTTAATTTTCAACCATGCCACTAAGCCTTCATACTAATTACTAAGATCAACATTAATAATGATTAGCTATTAATCTTAATTTCAAAATTAGTCATAATTTTTTTAGAATTATAAGTCATAAATTATATATATATATATATATTAGGTGAATTATGCTTAAATTGGTATTAACATTTTAATTAAATAAAAATAAAAATAAAAATTTAAAATAATTAAAGATATTTAAATATTTTTAATATACTCTCATCTCAACTAAAAGTCAAAAGTTCGGATCTAACTACAGCTTAAAACTTGACCATGTGGTCTAACCACAGCTTAAAACTTGACCATGTGGTAGGACCGGGGAAGTTTCTCGTGGCTCCCTTGGTTTTATTTTATTAAAAATTGAATTATTTTATTTCTTTTAAATAGATAAAATACCGTTTCTAGAGAAGGGGTCTTGTCTAAACCAAAATAGTTTTCACACACATAATTACAAAAACCCAAAAATGTAAAATAATAAATAATAAATAAATAAAATAAAATAAATTACAAACCTAACTAATTAGAATTAATGACGCAGCCCCATCCAAAAGATTTAACCATAATTTTCAAACTTCTTCATTTCATCGCCTTTTCTTTTCTCGTTTTTTTTTTTTTTTTTTTTTCTATTTATATCTCTGTTTTTCCCTCTGAAACTCCAAATCATCTCTTCTTCTTCTTTTCTTTGCTCCGATTCGTTGGAAATGGAAGGCAGTGATTCAATCATCACCCTTTCATCAACTCCACCATCTCAATCTCCTTCCTCTTCTTCTTCTCCGGCACCGCCGCCGCCTGTCGTTCTCAGTCCATGTGCGGCCTGCAAGATTTTGAGGCGGCGATGTGCTGAGGGATGTGTATTGGCGCCCTATTTTCCTCCCACTGAGCCGGCGAAGTTCGCCATCGCTCATCGTGTTTTTGGCGCTAGCAATATCATCAAATTCTTGCAGGTCTTTTTTTCATCCGCTTTTTACAGTTTGTGAATTCGTGATTTCTGTTTCTTTTGACTGTGAATGATTTCTGACTGTTACGATCGCTTAGTTTGAAGATTAAATCAATGGATTAGGGCTGAAAATGTGCGAACTAGGACCTTGTTGCTTTCTTTTTTTTCCATTTCACGTTAATTTGTATGTTAATATGAAACAGACTGTGAAAAGCCGTTTAAGGAGACTCGAACAGGATTGTCAAAAAAAGAAGGCAAAAGGTTGTACACATGGAGAAACTGTGCAGTGAGATTTGGAAAATGAAATTTCTAAAGTTGTCTTTTCTTGAGATTTCGTTAGAAGAGCCGTAAATTAATTGAGCAAGCAAAATGGATACATATGAGACTTTTCTAACGTTTTGTTTGATCCTAATACTTTCTTCCTTGTGTCTTTTCAGCCACTTGACCGATTAAACATCTCAATTTCGATCTCTATACTAAACGTTAGATTATATTTCGATTAACATGTTCACCTAATTTATAATATAGCTTTTTCAAGTGTGGAAGTTTGAAAAGTAGTTGAACCAATCCAACCATTGTTTCACACCAATACCTCTGGTTCTGTTTGTTTCATTCCTTTTGCCTCTTGAAAATCTAGCATAAAAAACTTCAAACAGAGAGAGATTGTCCATTACAGTTTACAATACAAGAAGAACTCTCAGAAATATCCAATTTGTTATGAACTGAAAATTTTTCCTGGGACTTTGATTCTACAGGAACTGCCTGAATCTCAAAGAGCAGATGCAGTGAGCAGCTTGGTTTATGAAGCGAGTGCGAGGATCAGAGATCCTGTTTACGGATCAGCAGGTGCCATTTGCCAACTCCAAAAGCAAGTCAATGAGCTTCAAGCACAGCTAGCCAAGGCCCAAGCAGAGGTCGTCAACATGCAATGCCAACAAGCCAATCTCGTGGCCTTCGTTTGCAGGGAATTAGCTCAATCTCATCAGTCTTCTTTTGATGATTTGAATGCCGACTCTCACAGTGGCTTATTCCACAGCATCAGCAGCCCAAGCTACTTCGATGATACCAATGTAAACCCACTGTGGGAACCTCTCTGGACATGAACTATTTTACCTTTTTTTGTGCATGTAAGGTGTTTGATAAAAAGTTCCAATGAAGTTTCTCCAAATTCAAGCCAATTTGTGCTTGTGGGTAGGAGAGACTTCGTGGAAAATACAACACAATTTTACTTTCTTTCTTGTTATGATCAATTTAGTACTCAAATGGACAAAAAAAGAGGCAAACCAAAGCTTCATTAGGGACACGTCTTTTTCCATAATCTCTCTGTTTAGGCCAAAAAAGAAGGAAAAAAAAAAAAAAAACAATACATCTGTCTTGGCATAATCAAAGTGAAAGCGAAGTATACCAATCAATACTATCCAAACAGATATCTATATATATCTATATATATATATTCTTATATTAATCTTTATAAATATGATTATAATACGATTACACTGCTTCGTTTTATCAATCACCCACCTCATAAAATCGTATAATTCGACTTTTAAAAATAGTAAAAAACATGGGCAACCTTCTAAAGGTATTATTATATTGCTCTTGTTCTTAAATTATTACAATCAAACCCAAAATTTCAATTTTTTTGCACTAATTTTATAATTTCCAAATTTATCGAATTAAAGTAATAGAGTTGAATTATAGTAGCTCAATAAGCGTTTAATAGTAAGTTTTGTACGTTTAACATGGGTGATTAATCAAAATTTAAAATTTTAAAAATATGATTTTAATTATCGTTATTTCGTTTAATTATGGTCGGAACCTAGTGTAATATCTAAAGTCGTCAATGACTATTTTAAAGATGAATGGTTCCATCCCCATCAATACAAATTATTGCTTTTTTAAAAAAATATCATTAAAAAATATCACCAAAATAATTATAATTGCAATTCAAAACTACATTTTAGCTTTCTGGTGACCTACTTATTTTTTTTTTTTCCGTCGATAATTAAATATTCTGATCAGAAATAAAAATAAAAATAAAATAAAATAAAGTTGAAAATCGTCAAGAGCGTTTGTTTTGTTCAAGAAAGTCAAAAGATGGTATTGACCAACACAGACAAATCCAACCATAATGTTGTATTTTGTCTTTTGGATGTTGTTTGTTAAGATTGGTTAATTCTCCTTTAAAAGTTACGGTTCTGTAAATATTAATTTATTACTGTCCTTTTGTCCCCCATCTTTTTCAAAAAGTTACTTTCTTTATCCTCTTTGATTAATCATGATGTAGCACAATATCAAATTTATTGGTTTAGGAGTAACTTAATTTTTTTTATTTTTTAAACTGAGTGAAAAATTACGACCACTTTTTTTAAACTAAAGTTTTATCACTTTTTTTATTTGATTACTTATCAATCAGTGATGTTAATGTGTTCAACTTTTGTTGTAATAATTTAAGTACACCGCTAGCAGATATTGTTTGCTTTGACCCGTTACGTATCGCCATCAACTTTATAGTTTTAAAACGTGTCTACTAGGGAGATGTTCGTTCCCCTCACATTTTCTCTCAATTTTAGCTTTTGTTTTGTTTTTGTTTCTAGCTCGTGCTTTGTCGTCATAAAGCTTTTCTGCATATTTTTCGTAAAAATTTTATTTTCTCACTTTACAGTGTCTTACCATGTTCAATTGACAAAATCTTGTTGCTAGCTTTAGTTTTTAACCATAGCGTTTCGATTTGTAAACATACTAGAAGGTCTAGAACGACAATGCACCTTACAACACTGAGAGAAAATGGTGATATTAACCTTCGGAATCTTCAATGACATTAGATTTTATTCTAGGATTTTCGTTCTTTGTTCTTTCAAGACGACAATGATTGACAGAAAAAGGAAGACAGTAACAGTAAGATTCATGATTCAAAAAAATAAAAAATGAGAGACAGAAAGGAAATTTGAGAAGAAAGACGAAGGTCGACCTCGAGATTCAACAGTCACCAACATAACTGTCATATTATTTTTTTCACAAGACAATTAACAAATAAATAAAATAATTCAAAAAATTTCTTATTATATCAAACTAAAAATAAATTAATTACAAGAAAAAATAATAAATATATGAAATATATTTCAATTGGTTAAAATATTTATTAATTAATTTAAAATGAAATATATTAAATATGGAAAAGACATCAAAGCTCAAGTCTTTTGAGCCTTTTTATAAACATGAAAAAGAAAGAGGGAGAAAATTATAAATTTTTCCATAGGGTAATTTACTAATCTACCCTCGCGTGAAATTGATCATTTAATTTCTTTAATATGTAATTATTTGCAAATCACTAGGATTAAATTGTAATTTAGCTTCCAAAATTAAAATTAAACCAATAAATTACTTTTTTTTTTTTTTTAATAAAGTTGAGTTTCCTTTATAATATTTACCAACTTTTTAACTTTAACCATTCAGATGGGTGAGTTGAATTATTATTTTGAAAGGGAGGTAAATTCAAATTTTGCCGCGTTAATTTTATCATAATAATAATAATTTTTAAATTTTAATTATATAGTTTTAATTTTGTAAATATTTTTAAATTTTATCAAATTAAATAGATGATCTTCGAGTATTCAGAAAGGACGTGAACATTATCAATTTTGTAAGTCTACTTTGATGGAGGCTAAACTTGTAATTTAATTTTTTTATTAAACAAATTAAATTACAAATTTAATTCCTCTATTTTTTATTTAATCTTTGAAATTTAGAAAACTACGGTATCTACTAAAATTAAAACTTAAATTCAGATCAAATGATTTAAAAAAATTAAAAAATTTAAAAAAAATTAGACCCAAAATAAATAAATAAATATTTAAAATTCTATTTAATAAAAAATTAAATTATTTAAAATTAGATGAATTAAAAATATATATAAATTTAAAAAATAAACCAATAAATTTATAATTAAATAATTAAATAATTAAAAAAGGAAATAACATTAAAGATCCCACCAGTTTGTAGAATAAATTAAGTCAAACTTTGAGTCAAACAAAGGCTTCTACTTTGTCCACATCCTTCTTTCCCCATCTGACTGTTTAAACAGAAACATGAAATTTTGCAAATTTTTTTTTAATTATGGAAAAAATATGGTCTATTTCTGAAATTTGACCTTTTTTTTCCCCAATTTTAGTGTAACATGAAATGAAGGGTTATTTTTCAAATGAAATTCTATAATTTTGACCTTAATTTAGCTCGGGAGAACGTGACAATACCTGACATCCAAGTAAAACAGGTGTACATGAATAAACCGATACTACATCCAAATTAGAGAGATTTTAAAGATATGATACTAAAAAAAGACTTAAAATAATTGAAAGTCACTCCCTCCTGTAATCAATATGAATAAGAAAAATTTTAATAATCTTTTTTTTTTTTTAAGGAATTAAACTTATAAAAATTTAAAAAATAGGAATTATTTAGCACAAAATAACGCGTGTACATAGTGAGGGCTTGTAACACGTGTACGTACTATCTCCTCTTGGTTGGTGAGCTGCCTTGCTTAGTTGGTGAACACTTTTCACATGGACCAATCTTTTCACGAAGATCGAGATCGGGTTCATGTTAAATCATGACTAAACGAGATCAAGAGTAATGGAAGCTCGAGAGAGAAATAATCCTACTCGGTTTCTTCGTTTTGTTATCCACAAAATGGAAGCTCGATCGAGATCGGGTTCATGTTAAATCATGACTAAACTCATATTAAAAAAATGTGAATTGATATATTACATCATATTAATATTTATTTGAATAGTAATTATTTTATTTAAAATCAAACATTATATTAAATTTGAATATTAAAAGAGAAATTGATATAAATAATTAGAAATTTATTTATTTATTTAAAATTGGCTTACCTTTTATGTACTATATAAGACTACGGACGTTGCAAAGGAATAAAGCAAAAGGGGCTGCGGACTTGAAATTCAAAGTACACCCAATTTTCCTCATCAATTTCAAAGTACAGCCCTTTTTTAGATCCCACAGTCAATATTTATTTATTTATTTATTTTACAAATTGTAAAACGCTTATATTGTGGAGAGGGTCTAGCCCTACTCTGATCAGTGTCTAGCACGATTCAGTAACTAGCTTGGATACTACTTGTAACAGTTCAAAGTTCACCGCTAATAAAAAGTACCCGTTTTGACTTGTTATGCATCACCATCAGCCTCATAATTTTTAAGTGTTTCTATTAGAAACAGATTTTCATATTTTTATAAGGAATTGTTCGTTCTCCCTCTCTAACTAATGGGTGATCTATCGAATTTTAAATTAATTTAATGTTTAATTTTTAATTAAAGAAATGTTTAAATGGATTAATAGTGATTTTTAATTATTAAAAAATATGAATGTGTGGGCTAACTACCCATGAAAAATTTGGGCCGACAACAGGGGAGTACCCAGTTCGTTGGATTTGAGCTTGGGCCTATGATTAACTTCCAAGCCCATCCGAAAATTTTCAATTCATACCCTAAAATTCAAGATGTAATATCAAATATGCGTGCGGAAATCTTTCTCTAATAGACGCGTTATAAAGCCTTGAGGAAGGCCGAAAGAGAAATCCCAAAAAGGACAACACTTGCTAGCAATGTGCTTGGGTTATTACAAATGGTATCAGAGTCAGACACTGGACAATGTGCCAGCGATGAGGTTGTTCCCCGAAGGGGGAAGACACGAGGTGGTGTGCCTGTAAGGACACTGGGCCTTAAGAGATGGATTTGATGGGGTCCCATATCTCTTAGAGAAATGAACGAGTGCCGACATTGGACTATGTACTAGCGAGAAGGTTGTTCCTCGAAGGGGGAAGACACGGGAAGTGTGCCTGTAAGGACGCTGGGCCCCGAAAGGAGATGGATTTGGTGGGGTTTCATATCTCTTAGAGAAATGAACGAGTGCGAGCGAGGATACTAGACCCTGAAAGGGTGAACTGTGATATCTCACATTAGTTGGGGAGGGGAATGAAACACTATTTATAACGGTGTGAAAACTTTTCCATAATAGATGCCTTCTAAATATACTTTATAAGGTCTGCTTGAATCGTTATATATATATATATATATATATATATATATATATATATATAAATTTTTAGAAATGATCTCATATATATTATATAGGATTGAATTTATTAAAATGTTATATGCTTTTAATAAATATTTTCTTTTAAAACTAAATATTTAAAATAAATTTTATTTTTAATATTTAAAATTTTAAAAATTATCTCGTATATATATTATATATGATTGAATGTATTAACATGTTATATATCATTAATAAAAATTATTTTTTGAAATTAATTATTTAAAACTAATTGTATTTTTAATATTTAAATTTTTAAAAATGATCTCGAATATATTATATATGATTGAATTTATTAAGATGTTATATACTCTTAATAAAAATTATTTTTTGAAATTAAATATTTAAAATAAATTTTATTTTTAATATTTAAATTTTTAGAAATTATCTCGTATATATTATATATGGTTGAATTTATTAAGATATTATAACTTTTAATAAAAAATATTTTTTGAAACTAAATATTTAAAATAAATTTTATTTTTAATATTTAAAATTTTAAAAATTATCTCGTATATATTATATATGGTTGAATTTATTAAGATGTTATATACTATTAATAAAAATTATATTTTGAAACTAAATATTTAAAATAAATTTTATTTTTAATACTTAAATTTTTAAAAATTATCTCGTATATATTATATATGGTTGAATTTATTAAGATGTTATATACTATTAATAAAAATTATATTTTGAAACTAAATATTTAAAATTAATTTTATTTTTAATACTTAAATTTTTAGAAATATCTCGTATATTATATATGATTGAATTTATTAAGATGTTATATACTTTTAATAAAAATTATTATTTGAAACTAAATATCGAAAATAAAATTTATTTTTAATATTTAAATTTTTAGAAATATCTCGTATATATTATATATGATTGAATTTATTAAGATGTTATATACTTTTAATAAAAATTATTTTTTGAAACTAAATATTTAAAATAAATTTTATTTTTAATATTTAAATTTTTAGAAATTATCTCGTATATTATATATGATTGAATTTATTAAAATGTTATATACTTTTAATAAAAATTATTTTTTGAAATTAAGTATTTAAAATAAATTTTATTTTTAATATTTAAATTTTTAAAAATTATGATTATATAGATTGAATTTATTAAAATTGTTATATACTATTAATAAAAATTATTTTTTGAAACTAAATATTTAAAATAAATTTTATTTTTAATATTTAAATTTTTAGAAATTATTTCATATATAATATATACGATTAAATTTAGTTATATCTTTTTAATAAAAATTATATTTTTGAATCTAAATATTTAAAATAAATTTTATCTATTTTAATTTTTAGACTAATAAAATTTCAATTAATCCGATATAAAATTTAGCAAGTTACAGTCAGTATCTAAAAAACGAAATCAACAATTCCTCTCAGAACTAAACCCTCTCCAAATCCGTCGGCTAAGACTTCATAGTTTCCGAGCAGCTTCGTGATTCCATGGACGCCTTAGGATTCGAATCGGACTTCGAATCGGACCTCGACCTTGCCTACAACCTCCAGCTCGAGGAAGCTCTCGCCGCATCACTCGCTTCATCCTCCTCCTCCGCCTCAATTCCTCGGCCGGGATTTCAAGAATTCGAACGCGATGATATCACTAGAACCGCCACACTCCACTCCAGGGACATCGAGAATGACGATCAGATATTCCAAGATTGGTTGCAATCGGAGTTTGAGATGCGCAGGACTGTCGGGGAAGTTGATCGTCGGGTTCGTAATCACGGTTTCGAGAGGGAGATTCTAAACATTTCCGATGATGACTGTGACGAGTGGGGTGATACTTCTCAGAATCACTTCTTCGGCGAGGGATGCTCGAAGGGCGTTGAGAATCAGGGCGTTTTTAAGCTCTATTTCAAGGGTTTGGTGAGTGAGGAAGGGATTGGAATTGAGAGACGTTTGGTAGCTGGAATCGGTGTTGCTATTTGCAACCCGGAGGGCGAATTAGTGTTCGAGGTGAAAAAACACCTTGTAGGGAATGAAAGGAGTAAAATCGTGGCTGAGTTTAAGGCTTTGATCACAGGACTGGACGCAGCTATGGATTTGAAATTGAAGCGCCTTTGTTTTTACTGCGACTACTACCCTCTTTATCAATTTGTAAGCCTTCTCTGTGCTTTTGTTTGTTGTTTTAATCTTGAACAAATTTCTTGCAATTACTTGTTTATCCACAACCTCATGATGTTTTAACTTTGAAGTGCTCCCAAGATCATTCTGTATTATAAAACTTTAGCTGTCTTCAATAATTATCTGGTTTCTTGAGCACCTACTAAGGATGTAGGACTTCAATGGCGAAGATGACTGTAAAACTTGTATTGACAATGTTGGTTAAAACCCATTTTAAATCAATTCTTAGGCTACTTGAGGAACTAGATCTGTTTCTATTTTTTACACGAGTGGATGGAATTGCAAAATGATGCAATGTGAAGGTTCCTTGTTTTAGTTCCAAACTTTAAGGATAGACCCCATAATTTTCAAGCAACTTTGATAAAGAAATGGTGACGATTTTCATGTCGAGCATCAAGTTGATAGAAAGGAATCCTAAACTCATTCTCCACTAGCAGAAATATCATATTGAGCTTGACAAACCTTGAAGAGGATGGATGTGCTTTAAAGTGATATTGAAAATGGTAAGATATACTAACAGCTGATGTTGCAGATGGCAGTTATTTGACTATATTGGGCTAGTATTATTATTGGGGCGTCTTACCATTTTTAGTTATGGGTCCTCAAGGCTGTAGCTTGTAGTCATCCTTTCCAAATAATGGTTTAAGGTCTGCTTTTAACAAAAGCAATTTTCCGAAAAAGGTTATTTGGATGTGTTCCTAAGCTTCTACGTTTTTGTTTGAAATGGTTGTTCTCAGGTTAAGTTTTTGATTTGCAATTTATTTCTAGAACTACAACAAACAATCTTATTATTTAAGCCGTGAACAGGTTAGTGGCAAATGGCCACCGAAGCAGCGCAAGATTGTCGCTCTACTCGATCGGGTAACTCATCTGCAACAAGCACATTTTGACTCTTGCTATCCCAGGCTTGTGGCTAGGCATGATATCAAATTTGCGTTCAAACTAGCGAGAGAGGCAATAGTTCCTCAGATCACACGACCTGTTGATCCTGCCCCAAAGAAGAAGCTACATGAGACTTGTATTATTTGTTTGGAGGAGTGTGATTTTAATAGGATGTTTGCAGTCGATGGCTGCTCGCATCGGTACTGCTCTTCTTGTATGAAACAACATGTGGAAGTGAAATTACTTCAAGGATTGGTGCCTAAGTGTCCGCATGATGGGTGTAAGTTTGACCTTAATGTCGATAGCTGTGCAAAATTCTTGACACCTAAAGATATGGTTACGATGCGCCAACGTATTAAAGAAGCTTCCATACCCGTTTCTGAGAAAGTTTATTGTCCATATCCAAGATGTTCGGCTCTAATGACAAAAGTCGAGGTCTTGGAATACACTAGAGACATCTTTAGTGGTGCCAACCAATCTGGAATGCGGAAATGCATGAAGTGTCATGGTCTTTTCTGTGTCAACTGCAAGGTTCCTTGGCATAATCGTGTTTCCTGCAATGACTACAAAAGGTCAAATAATCTTCCCACTGATGATGTGAAATTGAATTACCTGGCTTCAACATGTCTGTGGCGCCAATGTGTGAAGTGTAATCACATGATTGAACTTGCTGAAGGTTGCTATCACATGACTTGCAGGTAACCTTATTTCTATCGAAACATAACTCTGTTAATAACTCTCTTTAACCTGAATTTACACGTTATTGTGGAATTTAGAATTTTCCATTATAATTACTCTTGGCCTGGTCCAAACTCAGGTGTTTCCATCTGACTTTAAATTCTTGTTTGGCATGTAATTCTGACAGTCTTTACACTTTTCTGCATAACATGTTGAATTTGATTGAAGGGCAGGAGTCAAAATAGTACTATACATGAAAAATGGAATGAAACAAGCTTTATTTGTTTGATTTCGTATACATTAGGTTTATCGATTGTGGAACTGAAACAGCCCAAACCCACTGCTAGCAGATATTGTCTATTTTTAGGCTTTCCTTTCAAGGTTTTAAAACGCGTTTACTAGGGATAGGTTTCCACACCCTTATAAGGAATGCTTCATTCCCCTCTCTAACCGATTTGGGATCTCACCATCCACTCCCCTTGGGAGCCTAACATCCTCATTGGCACACCGCCCGGTGTCTGGCTTTGATACCATTTGTAACAGTCCAAATTCACCGCTAGCATATATTGTTCTCTTTGGTCTCTCCCTTTTGGGCTTCCCCTCAAAGTTTTTAAAACGTGTCTGTTAGGGAAAGGTTTCCAAACACTCGTAAGAAATGCCTCATTCCCCTCTCCAACCAATGTGGGATTTCACAATCCACCCCCTTAGGGGCCCAACGTCTTTGTTGGCACACCGCCTAGTGTCTAGGTCTGAGTATCATATTTGCTTTCTGCATGTACACCATAAATGTCTAGAATATCCTATTTGTGAGTAATTTAAACTTTGTACCTGCAAGTTTTCTAAACCAAATGTAGTATGCACTCATTTATCCTTTGCATCTAGCTTTGACTCTACCTCAAATAAACTTTTTCTCATCTTTTTGTTGCAGATGTGGTCATGAATTTTGCTATAAATGTGGAGGAGAATGGAAAGATAAAAAGGCGACATGTTCTTGTCCGCTATGGGCTGAAAATCATATTTTGTACAACGATGATAATAGAGAATTCAATCATGACGGTCGATTCTACGAAGAAGAAGATGAAGAAGAAGAGCTTTATGATTCAGATGACGAGTTTTACTATATCTGATAAACAACAAAACATCTTCCTTCTAGCTCACTTTCAATATCACTCAAATAATCCATCTTGGGATTTGATGTTTTGCGTGTAAATTGCCTGTTCGTAGTTTTAACATATTTGAACTTAGAAATGATTCAAATGTTCAGAAGTAACTTTTGTGTTTGAACTTCTCTTTTTGGATCTCCCCTTTTGTAGCAGGTTTTAGTCAATGAAGTTTGCTCTTTCTAGTTCTACAGCCCAAGATTGTCTCCCCTAGCGACTTGCCACATCGAATTTGGTTAAAAAAGAACTTAACAACCGGACCCAACTCAACCTAAAAATAAATGGTTGGTTGGATTGGGTTGGGTTTTCATTTTTGTAGCCAATTAGACTAACCCAAAATTTCGAGTGAATATTCATATTATAACCAAATGATATCGAAACCTTTTTAATGATTTATATTATAATGCTCGAAAAAGTCAAAAGTTCATTGTAACAGCTCCTTATTAGTCGGCACATAGTTTATTTAATCTTAATGATAATGATAAAATATATATTTTCACTATTATATATATATATATATATTTATATAGTTCCTTCCAAGTTCCAGCGCAGAAGACGATTGGCTGTCATTAATCTCCAGTTTAATCATTTAAGGACTCATCCTAATCCATATATAATGAATATTCTAATCTTTTATTTATATTATATATATTAAAATTTATTTCTCAATTACTCCTTATTTAATTTCATTTAAAATGGTTGGCTGAAAATTGAAATGCACGACAGACACTGCCACACTAGCGTTTACTTTACGGTTCATAAATTTTGTATTAAAAAAAAAAAAAAACGGTTAAATTTTGATACCGCATCTCCATTTTCCTAAAATATAATATTCAAATTTGAGGTAAAAATTCAACTTTTCAACTATATATAAAGAAATTTACCACATTATATATATATAAATAAATAAATAAATAATATATATATTATTTAATTAAAATGTGTCAATTTTTATTATAAAATAAAGGTAAAAAGAAAAAATGGAAGAAATAACACGTCAGATGATGATGGATAATGAGAAAAAAGGAAAATAATAAATAAATAATAATGGCCACCGAAACGGTTGAGATTGGGGAAGGGGCCGGGCAGGGGTAGAGCCGTCATATATTAAAATCCCAAAACCACTCTCACTCTTATTTTTAAATAAAGTAATAATAAATAAATAAATAATTGAATTCGTCTTCGTCGTCGTCCCCACTCACCAGCACCAGCACCAACACCAGCAGCACCACCACCATTGCCTTTTCACTTCCCTTTCTTCGTCAACATTTCGGCTACGAACCCTAGATTCTTCTCTCTCCTTTTTTACTTTGCGTCTCATTCAAGCCTTTTCGCTCTCACTTCGTTTCTGTTTCGGTTTATGTTTCTTTATTTGATTTTCATTTCACTGCCACGACACTGAATTTTATGCCAGCTTTTGATTCGTTTTTCCACGTCGTCCGGCAACACGGTCGTACTGTGCCGTGATTTGGATCTGTGGACGGTATGAGTTCCGCGGTGCCGCCGTCTTATGCTGCTACCTATGGAGCGGGAGGTAGTGGCGGTGAACCGGAGAATTTTGGAGATCAAGCTATGGAGTTCGTCAAAGCGGCTGGGGAGATGGCTATGGAGTTCGGGAAGGGATGTAGGGATATAGTGTTGCAGAGTTTTGGAGATAATGAATCGTATATTGTGAAGACGTTTGGGAAGGGATCGTACATTGAGAAGAAAGTGAGAGGGCCTTGTGAGAAGGTTTGTGGTAAATTGCGGTTCATCAATGACTACTTGCCTGAGGATAAGGATCCATTTCATGCCTGGATGGTCATACTGTCCGTTTCGGTTGTTGTTCTGGCAGGTGAAATTCTGGAGCTCGCTAGTGCTGTATCTCTGAAATTTTGAACTTCGTGTTTTTCGAATTTTACTTCGTTTTCGCGCTTCGAGCTGACTGAAGAATTTCATCTCAATCGCGTTTTTAATGGTTTCTTTCTCGTTTGCTGAAGAATTTCCTCTGAAAAGTCTCTTCAATTACTGGTTTGTTTTTCTGCAGTTTTAACTCTAAGTGTCCAACGCGATGATCTTCCCATCTCATCGATTAAGAAAGTTTACATACATCCTCCGAGCGCTAGGCGAGTAATGCTCCCCGACGGTAGATTCTTGGCATATAAGGAGCAAGGTGTTTCTGCGGACAGAGCTAGATTTTCAATAATCGGTCCTCATTCCTTCCTCTCTTCTCGGCTTGCAGGTTGTGTAGGGAGGAGCTTGAAATTTCGAGAAAATTTATGCTAAATTATTCCTGTATATCTTTGTGCAATCTTTTCTGTTTGTTAATTTGAACTTATTTTCATACTGTTCTTATCCTAAGGAATGCCTGGGCTTAAAACTTCACTGTTGGAAGAATTTGGCATTCGCTTGTTGACATATGATCTCCCGGGCTTTGGAGAGAGCGATCCTCATCCTCAAAGAAACCTTGAATCATCAGCAATGGACATGTCATTTTTAGCAAATGCTGTAGGTGTCAACGACAGATTTTGGGTAATAGGGTATTCCACAGGGAGCATGCATGCTTGGGCAGCTCTGAGGTATATTCCTGATAAACTTGCAGGTATGAACAAGGCAATGGCATTTTTCTTCAGTTGAATGCTCAAACTCAAAATTCAATGCAGAATGTAAAATTAATGAAACAAGCAACGACTTGTATGAACCTAGATTAAATTCTGTAAACCATTTTTGAATTGAATACATTTTCAGAGTTGCAATGACGATATGTTGGTTATAGAATCTCTGATTTAATTGACATCGTGCTGCAGGTGCTGCTATGTTTGCTCCAATGGTTAATCCCTATGATCCAAGTATGACCAAGGAGGAAAGACGTGCAACATGGAAGAGATGGAGTAGAAAGCGGAAATTTATGTACTTCTTAGCTCGAAGATTTCCTCCTGTTCTTCCTCTGTCTTACCGCAATAGCTTCCTGTCTGGGAAGCATGATCAGATTGATAAGTGGTTGGCATTATCACTAGGAAAAAGGGTGAGACCTCATCATCTACAATCACAGTTAGTTCATAATCGCGTTCCTTCTATTGAAAAATGTTCTTACCCATTATTGATGATTAAACATCTATGATATTGATATGCTAAGAACGTGTTCATGTTTCTCAAGTCTTGATTGAACGCCTATTATATGCTGATGTCCAATTCCATGTTTTGTTATGTTTTCATGTGTAATGTTTTAGTCCTAGACATCTAATGTCAAGTCTTTGCGCAAAAGATCATAGTTCTTGGTCCAAGCCTTTAGATTTTGTGAACTGGTATTCTTTGTCGAGAATTGTTGGGAGGGAGTTCTACATTGGCTAATTTAGGGAACGATCTGGGTTTATAAGTAAGGAATACATCTCCATTGGTATGAGACCTTATGGGGAAGCCCGAGACCTTATGGGGAAGCTCAAAGCAAAGTCACGAGAGTTTATGCTCAAAACGACAACATTATACCATTGTGGAGATCCATGGTTCCCAACAATATTTTCTTGAGATTTCACCGAAACCGAAACTTTACCCACGGAGAATTTAATCATCACTTTTTTTCAGGATAGAGCTTTAGTAGAGGATCCTATCCACGAAGAGTTCTGGCAAAGGGACGTAGAAGAATCAATCAGGCAAGGTAATACAAAACCGTTTGTGGAGGAAGCTACACTACTGGTGTCAGATTGGGGGTTCAGGCTTCACGACCTCAGATTACAGAAACGTGTAGTAAAATCTGTGATTCATTGGCTGAAGTCTTTGCTAGGTGATGTCCAAGACGACTTTACTGGCTTCCTTGGTCCAATTCATATATGGCAGGTAAGATTTTGATTGCCGATGTTCATCAGGTTTGATTACAAATTTAAAAGAAACCAATAGATTTAGATAGGAAGCAAGATAAAATCAACCAACGACGACACCATGACAGTATTGATTACAAATAACGAAGAAACTAATAGATTTAGATAGGAAGGAAGATAAAATCAACCAAATTTGATACTCGGATACTCGGTTTGATAACTCGCTACTAATTCTTTTTCTACTTCTGGTAAATCAAAAGGTAATCTCTCGCAAACTAAGGAGGAAAGACGAAAAATAACGAACCCTATTAGAAACAGTAGCAGTTTTCTAATTCCATCTCGTCTACTCATCTTTGTATTAAGATGGTATCGATGTCCATTGCCATATTATTAAAGTGGCTATTGATCACTTGAACTGGCTGATGAATGACATCTGACCAATTGTTTTTCAAATCCTAATTGGAGCTGTGAATTGTAATTTGGTTTGCCTCTCCCTTTTGATCTCATATGTTCATTCAAACAGGGGATGGATGATATGGTGGTTCCACCATCAATGACCGATTACGTTCATCGGATCCTACCAGGAGCTGCAGTCCATAAGCTCCCATATGAAGGCCATTTTACCTACATCTACTTCTGTGACGAATGCCACAGACAGATATTCACTACCCTCTTTGGAACCCCACAAGGCCAACTGAACAACTGTTCTGTAGATCAGACTTCCTCCGATTGCGACACAGAAGATCTCGACGTTCGAACCGTCGGTGATTCTGCCACAGAGTAAGAGATAGCTATGTTGTAATTCACTACAGATGATGTATATACCACACAACTGCTCCGTTGCTCCTCTACCAGGTACGCAGGAGAAAGAAAGTTCTCTATTTCCTTTTCATTTTTTGGAAAATTATGAGTTCAAGTGTAGTTAGGGGTCTAGTGAAGATGCTGTCAAAAGGGCAAGTTGTTCCTTGCAATAGAAATATTACCGAATCCGAATCTTCTGATTCTTAAACTTCGTTTACACTTTTACACTGCTTGGATGTCTCATTGAACACAAGATAATTCAATAAAAATTCAATTCATTATGACAGAAAATTTGTTCATTTTGTTAGTCTCTATTGATAGAACAGTTCCAAGATCACAAGGCTCATGGCAAATTTATTGAAAGAAACAGGTCCAGATATTGTTCATAACCTATCAATAAGAGATGAAGTAAAAGCAAATAGAGGTCAGACTATTCCCAGGCTTGACATCCTTTATCCACAGAGAGCAAGGAAGAAATTGAATGAATTCAAATGGAAAACTTTGCTCCTTCAACCACATCTAGCCCTTCGATCCAAGTACAAGGAAGCGGTTGAGACTTAGACGATCATCGTCTAACCATCTGTGGAAGGTAATATGGCCCTTGCCTCACCATCCAGAACAAGCTCGTCGCCATTCCTCAAGCATTTCGTTTGGAATTTCACCCTGAAACACATTCAGCAAGCACCAACTCAATGAAATGATAACTTGAAATTCGAATGAGAAGGTAGAGATTTGCCAAGAACAAGCTTATTACAGGTATCTCTTCTTAATTTCTCTCAAGTCGATTGCTTCAACCCGAACAATGATCGTCTCTCCGACGTAGACTGGTAACTTAAAATTCAAGCTTTGTGACACATAGATAGCTCCTGGCTACAATCATCCACATACATTAAAAGATCTCAAACAAGCGTGAGTGCCATTTTTCAGTCCCCATAAAGTTATGTGTGTAAGAAATGCAGACTATCTAGACTTACAAAATGAGAGGAAATGACATGAGGGAACATTGATGCAACAAGCATCCCATGAACAAGACGATCGTCGAATCCAGCACGTCGGGCTAAAGCAGAATCAAAATGCAGAGGATTTGAGTCATGACTCACTTTGGAGTATTCCAAAACATCTTCACTGGTGAAGATTCTGGTATGGCTCAAGATATCTCCAACTTTGAGCACATTAGAAGTTGAAGAAGAGAAGCATTTCAAAGAAGAAGAAATACAGGATGAGATTAAACCTCCCCTACTTAGCATACTTGTAAAGGGTCTATAAGTATCAGTCAAATGTCTGCCACAAACAAGCCTGTAACAAGAGAGCAAAGGGCAGCCATTAAAAGCACTAGAGAAAGGAATGTTCAGAAGTGTTTGTTTATACAACCAGGATGCTCAACGAAGTCGTTAAAACTTGGGTTTGGCATTTCATCAAACACCTTGTGGGCAAAGCGAGGATTCAAAGAACAAAGGGAGAAATGAACAAATTTGTAAAGTAAAAGAAAGCAGATTACCTGTAATTACCACGATTATGAGAAATGCTGTAGCCCTTTAGTTGTATTTTATAAATGGGTCCACTGAAGGATGGAGGGAAGCTGAGTTGTTGTACTCTCCGTAAGATAACCAAAGATGTGTCGTTTCGTCGCAGACTTCCTTCAAATGAGCACTTACTGTACTCGGCTGAATTAATCTTATCCTTTTCGAGGCTTTTTTTTTTTTTTTTTGGGAGGTTATATTCACAACACTTCCAACTTTAAATTTTTTTCGAAATATATTTTTTATTAAAATGAAGAATTTTATTTTGTAAAAAAAAGAACGGATTAATTATAAAGCTATGAAATTAAAAATTTAGTCTCAATTTTTTACCTATTAAAAAAATTCCAAATTTTTTTAAAATTTAGAATTAAATCTATGCCGTGGTTGCAAGAGTAATTACGAACTAATATAGGTTAAGTTGGATTGGTTTAGAATGGAAATTTTTTTAGATCAATCCAAACTTTTGGATTGGGTTTACATTGTTCTAAATAATAT
This sequence comes from Cucurbita moschata, assembly GCF_002738365.1. Lineage (NCBI taxonomy): Eukaryota > Viridiplantae > Streptophyta > Magnoliopsida > Cucurbitales > Cucurbitaceae > Cucurbita > Cucurbita moschata. Next base: position 3,436,646 of record NW_019268526.1, on the reverse strand, counting down.
TTTATTTCCACCTATTCCGAGTGCTCAGATAACTGATTATCGAGTGCTGAAGACCACGGACTCAATCGAGTGCTGAAGACCACGGACTCAATCGAGTGCTGAAGACCACGGACACTCAATCGAGTGCCGAAGACCACGAACTCAACCGAGTGTCGAAGACCATGGACTCAACCGAGTGTCGAAGACCATGGACTCAACCGAGTGTCGAAGACCACAGACTCACCAAAGTTGCTGAAGACCACGAACTCACCAGGATTGCTGAAGACCACGAACTCAACCGAGTGCCGAAGACCACGGACTCACTCGAGTGCACACACGAATGTCTTCATCCATGCAAATCAGACAAAAGCCCATTCATACAAAGATCTACAAGAGTGTATGACTTATTGACCACGGACTCACCTGAGTGCACACACACGAATGTCTTCAACCATGCAAATCAGACAAAAGCCCATTCATACAAAGATCTACAAGAGTATATGACTTATTGACCACGGACTCACCCGAGTGCACACACGAATGTCTTTATCCATGCAAATCAGAGAAAAGCCCATTCATACAAAGATCTACAAGAGTGTATGACTTATTGACCACGGACTCACCCGAGTGCACACACGAATGTCTTTACCCATGCAAATCAGAGAAAAACCCATTTATACAAAGATCTACAAGAGTGTATGACTTATTGACCACGGACTCACCCGAGTGCACACACGAATGTCTTCATCCATGCAAATCAGACAAAAACCCATTCATACAAAGATCTACAAGAGTGTATGACTTATTGACCACAAATTCACCGGACTCACCTGAGTGCACACACGAATGTCTTCATCCATGCAAATCAGACAAAAGCCCATTCATACAAAGATCAACAAAAGTGTATGACTTATTACCCTTCTTCAAAGGCCCATATTTGCTTGCTGAGTGCTTGACAATTTTCCTGTTCCCATGTGACTTGAGCGATCTTCAATGGACATGCTAGATCTTCCACCTAGCAAAATTCTTCGTTTATCCATTCATTGATAAAGCTTTGTAAAACCTGAAGGAAAAGGGCAGCTTACAAATACTCCAAATAATGAGGAATTGGGAAGATATATAACTATAAAAATCTGGCAAGAAACCCAATTCGATCATGCAGCAAAGGCGGCTTTCTTTTACTTTACATGAAAACGAAATCAAGAAACTGGTGCGAAAGTAATCTCTTCTTTCTTTTCTAATCTGCTTAGCTTACAGGTTGCCAATTCTTAACCCAGTTCGACAGAGTTTCAACGTTTCTAGCTACATCTTCAACAGTGTCACTCCTTAGATCCACCACTATGTTCTCCTGATAGTTTTCCTTCGCTTCCTCGAGCAATATCTGAAAGATTTCGCATTCAATATTGTTTGAAAGCTTAGCTCCATCGTATCCCCTGCACCACAAACAGAATTCCACAAGCGTTTGAGTAGAGAGCCAAAATGGCGGAACAAAATACACAAACAGAATAATCACAAACAGGAAGTCTTTAATTTTGTTACCTCTTCGTCAAGCGATCATACAAGATCGAGTTCTCGGTCTGGAGAACAACCACACGATCAAACCACCGCTCAGGAAAAAAATCACAACCGTGATAATCCACAATGATTCCACCTTCGTCCATCAAATCCTCCAACTCATCGCAGACCTGAAAGTTTCAGTGCACCTGCAGGTTAGCATCGTCTTATATACAACGGAAAGACCATTAGAAAAAAAGAATCAAGTCTAAAACCACTCTCGATTCGCAATAGCTTACACGACGATGAAATCAGCAGTTCATGCAAGGATTAAAGAAGCAAAAACCTAACCAGATCTTCGTTGATTACATAGCACTGGAGTTCGTCATCCCAGCCATCGTGCAAACTCTTCTCCTTCACAAGGTCCCCAACGGAGACATGACGAAGTTGAGCGGCGTCTGCTAAAGCAGATGACGTTGTTGTCTTGCCGGTTCCAGGAGTTCCGGTGATCAATATATTCGGTCTCTGCCTCTTCCGATCTTGCGCCATCGGAAATTTTCCGGCCTCCACTTTTTACTGTAATTTTCTGTTAACAGTGCGCTTGCTTTTCAGTTTTCTAGGGTTCTTCTTCCTATTCCTTTGGTTCGATCCTCCGAATTCTCTCATCCAATTAAAAAGTGCCACGTCGCCATAATATGTTTTGCTTTTAAAAAATATTTTATTCATTAATTTGGGCTTGTAGCCCATAGCGAAGATGACGATTGGGCCGCTCTCGGCCCATTTACTACCAAGAAGACATCTGCCCCCAGCTACTTTGTTCTAATATAGATTTTAAAAAATTGTATTTTTTTTTAGCGAAAATACAAATATATATATATAGAGACACACACATATATATATTTAAATTTTAATTTCAAAAATACTTTTTAATTTTTCAATAAATATTGCCTTCTATACAATTTTCAAAACTCTATTAGAACCTAAAATGATATTTAAGCAACAGGACATAGACGAAGACTCGAACATAAGTTGATCGTTACTGGTCAATGCCAGAACGTAATTTCTATATAAATTTCTTAACGGTTTCTTTTATAATTGTCGATAATATTGTAACTTTTGAAATAATACAATATATCTGTAGTAAAATAAATCACTAGCTTACATTAAATTGTAGCTTCGAACGGGAATAGTGGGAGTATGAACCATAACCTTGTATAAGATAGTCTTGGTTGACATTTTTAGATGAATTACTCGGGTTTTCGAGTAGGGTCGAGACTAGCATTTGCAGGGCAATTGGAAGCATATTGACAATGTCGACATTTCCATCGTTCTTCGGGAGGAGTACATTCGGGTTCTCGTTGTCCATGCCAGACCTGGAGTGAGGTCTCGAGTTGACTCTTGAGCCAACCATGATCATATGCAAATTCATCTTCCCCGATAATAGATTGATCTTTTTGAGATTCATATCTGCACCATGACAATCAACCATATAATATTGGATCTCTGATGTTGAAACCGTTATTATAATGAAACGCAAAGGACAGGCATCGTTCGAGCGAGAAAGAACTCGTGGCGAAGTATAGAAAGTATTGTGGAAATGTTATGTACCTTAGTAAGAGTTGATTGTGAGTAGGAGGCAACATGCTACAACAGTTTATGTAGTATCTCACTACATCATCAAGGGTCTGTACAAACAAGATCACCAGGTAAACTCGCAATCGTTATGTTACGTAAAATGTTTAAAGAACTTTACGTAAAGTTGGTGTAACAGCTCAAATCCACCGCTAGCAGATATTGTTCGCTTTGGCCCGTTACGTATCACCGTCAGCCTCACAATTTTTAAAACTAGTCTATTACGGAGAGATTTTCGGCCCCTTATAAGGAATGTATTGCTCCCCTCTCCAACCGATGTGGATCTCGCAATTCATCCACCTTAGGGGCCCAGCGTCCTCGCTGGCACACTGTCTAGTTTCTAGCTTTGATACCATTTGTAAAAGCCCAAGCCCACCGTTAGCAAATATTGTCCGCTTCGGTCCGTTACATATAGTTGTTAGCCTCACAGTTTTTAAAATGCATCTATTAGGGAGAGGTTCCCACACCCTTATAACGACTTCATTCCCTTCTCCAACCAATGTGGGATCTCACAATTCACCCCCCTAGGGGCCTAGCGTCCTCACACAACTTAGTATCTGGCTCTGATACCATTTGTAACAGCCCAAGCCTACGGCTAGCAAATATTGTCCGCTTTGGCCTGTTACGTATCGCCGTCAGCCTCAAGGTTATTAAAATATGTCTACTAGAGAGAGGTTCCACACCCTTATAAGGAATGCTTCGTTTCTTCTCCAACCGATGCGGGATCTCACAATCTACCCCCTTAGGGGCCTAACGTCCTCGCAAACACACCGCCTAGTGTCTGGCTCTTGTATCATTTGTAAGAGCTCAAACCCACCGCTAGCAGATACTGTCCATTTTAGCCTATTACATATCGTTATCAACCTCACAATTTTTAAAACACGTCTAATAAGGAGATGTTTCCACACTTTTATAAGAAATGTTTCACTCCCCTCTCCAACCAATGTGAGATCTCACAATCCACCCACATAGGGGCCCAATATCCTCACTAGCACACCACCTAGTACTTGACTATGATACCATTTATAACAGCCCAAGCCCACCACTAGCAGATATTGTTTGCTTTGACCCATTACATATCGTCATCAGCCTCACATTTTCTAAAACGCATCTACCAGGGAGAGGTTCCCACCCCCTTATAAAGAATGCGCTTCATTCTCTTCTCCAACCGATGTGGGATCTCACAATTCACCCCCTTACGAGCCCAACATCCTCATTGACACCCCCCCTAGTGTCTAGCTTTAATACCATTCGTAACAGCTCAAGCCCACCACTAGCATATATTGTCCACTTTGACCCATTACATATCGTCATCAGCCTCACAGTTTCTAAAACGCATCTACTAGGGCGAGGTTCCCACACCCTTATAAGGAATGCTTCATTCTCTTCTCCAACCGATGTGGGATCTCACAATCCACCCCCTTACGAGCCCAACATCCTCGTTGACACACCGCCAGGTGTCTAGCTCCAATACTATTTGTAACAGCCCAAACCCACCACTAGCAGATATTGTCCGCTTTGACCCATTACATATCACCATCAACCTCACAATTTCTAAAACACATCTACTAGGGAGAGGTTCCCACACCCTTACAAGGAATGCTCGTTCCTCTCTCCAACCGACGTCAGATCTCACCGTTAGTATCATTTCTTCATCATCATCATGATTATTACGAAAGAAAAAAGAAGAAGAAGAAGAAGTTAAAAGCTCTACCTTTGCAGTGAAACCAAACGAAACAGTACTGTCGGCAATTTCCTCCGACAAGATGGAATGAGGATTCAAAGAAAAGAAATCAAAAAACTGTCTGGTAGAGAAGCCATCACAGATCAGACAGTCCAATAAGAACTTATAACACATTAATTGAAGCCTGGAAGAACATAGACAGTTAAAGTCAGTATAGTTTCCAAGCAAGATATGAACAAAACAACAGTAAGTAATTACATACTTTCCATTTCTTTGTTGTGGTTCAGCAGGAATTGTATGTCGCATACGAGTTTTTGTGTCTATCAACATTGGAACTTTGCAGGTACCAATCTCCAACATTTGGATCTCATCAATCACACCAACCATCCATACACCTTCTACTAACCCCATTCTGATCCAATGCAAACATAACTTTAGTGAGATCAAGAGTAATGGAAGCTCGAGAGAGAAATAATCCTACTCGGTTTCTTCGTTTTGTTATCCACAAAATGTAAAGTTGGTGTAACAGCCCAAGCCCACCGCTAGCATATATTGTCCCCTTTGGGCTTTCCCTTTCGGGCTTCCTCTCAAGGTTTTTACAACGCATATGCTAGGGAGAGATTTCCACACCCTTATAAAGAATGCTTCGTTCTCCTCCCCAGCTGATGTGGGATCTCACAATCCACCACCTTTCGAGGCCCAGCGTCCTCGTTGGCACTCGCTCCCTTCTCCAACTAATGTGGGACCCCCAATCTACCCCCATACGGGACCCAGCGTCCTTGCTGGTACACCACCTCATGTTCACCCCCCTCCAAGGCTCAACCTCTTTATTGGCACACCGCCCGGTGTCTGCCTCTAATACCATTTGTTACAGCCCAAGCCCACCGCTAGCAGATATTGTCCTCTTTGAGCTTTCCCTTTCGGATTCTCTTCAAGGTTTTTAAAATGCGTTTGTTAGGAAGAGGTTTCCACACCTTTATAAAAAATGTTCCGTTTTCCTCCCAGCCAACGTAGAATCTCACAATTCTCCTATTCATGCACGGAATTGAACCAGGCAGTAGAGCTGCCAGATTTTCAACCTTAAAGTCCCTGAAGTGTAACAAAAATGTCCGACCACAGGCATAACAGTTTATGGGTGTAACTATAATGTCTGCTGATGGACAAACAATATTGATTGGGCAACCGGACACAAAAACGTGAGACTTACACAGGCAGTTCCCGAGTCAATCCTTCAAACAGTAGTTGGTTTACACCAAATGTAAAATTAAGAAGCTTCAAAGCCCAATTATCTTCAGCTGATTTCACCTGAACTTTGACTTTTTTTACAACCTACACGGATTCAAGTAGAATACAATTAAAACAGGTACTTGACACTAAATGCTATAGGCAGCTATCCATAGTGGAACTAACACAGAAAACTCAACCCTAGCATGGTCAAATATGTGATAAATGGTTCAAGCATCACGTGGTTGCAAAAGCCATTTTCGGGGGGCTAAATGTAATAGCCCAAGCCCACCGCTAACAGATATTATCCTCTTTGGCCCGTTACGTATCGTCATCAGCCTCACGATTTTAAAACACGAGAGGTTTCCACACCCTTATAAGGAATGTTTCGTTTCCCTCTCCAACCGATGTGAGATCTCACAATCCACCCCTCTTGGGAGCCAACGTCCTTACTGGCACACCACTCACTGCTTGGCTTTAATACCATTTGTAACAACTCAAGCCTATTGCCATCAACCTTACAGTTTTAAAACACGTTAACTAGGGAGAGGTTTCCCCACCCTTATAAGAAATGCTTCGTTCCCCTCTCCAACCGATGTGAGATCTCACAATCCACCCCCCTTGGGAGCCAACGTCCTCACTAGCACACCGCTCAGTGCTTGGTTCTGATACCATTTGTAACAACCAAAGCCCATTGCTAGCAGATATCGTCCACTTTGGCCCGTTACGTATCGTCATCAGCCTCACAATTATAAAACATGTTGACTAGGGAGAGGTTTCCACACTCTTATAAGGAATACTTCGTTCCCCTCTCCAAACGATGTGAGATCTCATAATCCACCCCCCTTGGGAGCCAACGTCCTCACTAGCACACTGCTCAGTGCTTGACTCTAATACCATTTGTAACAACCAAAGCCCATTACTAACAGATATCGTCCGTTTTGACTCGTTACATATCGTCATCAGCCTCACGATTTTAAAACACGCCTACTAGGGAGATGTTTCCACACCCTTATAAGGAATGTTTCGTTCCCCTCTCCAACCGATGTGAGATCTCACAATCCACCTTCTTGGGAGCCAACGTCCTCACTGGCACACCACTCAGTGCTTGGCTCTAATACCATATGTAACAATTCAAGCCCATTGCTATCAAATATTGTCACTTTGGCTCGTTACGTATCGCCGTCAACTTCACGGTTTTAAAACGCGTTGACTAGGGAGAGGTTTCCACACCCTTATAAGAAATGCTTCGTTTCCATCAAAGATCTCACAATCCACCCCCAGTTGGGAGACAACGTTCTCACTAGCACAAAACTTGGTGCTTGCCCCTGATACCATTTGTAACAACCCAATCCCATCACTAGCAAATATCGTCTGTTTGGCCCATTACGTATCACTGTCAGCCTCACGATTTTAAAATGCGTCCACTAGGGAAAAGTGTACACACCCTTTAAAGAAATGTTTCGTTCTCCTCTCCAACCGACGTGGGATCTCACACAAACTAACGTTATATTCTAGAAGTAATCAACAGCTATACTAAAGAACATCCACAAATGAAATGTGCAATCTGAAGACTAGAAGTTTACCTCTGATTCAAGCATGGCGTGGCGTGCAATACCTGCTTCCATAGCTTTTGTTTTCTTCCTAACTCCAGAAAGAAGACATAACTCCATCTGTTTTTCACACCATTCCTGCATATACCATATCAGGACAAATCACATAAACAAACAAATTTAGCTCTTCAAAGTTCAATCCGATCAAATCAAATCAACATCTAAACAAGAAATTCATACCGTGCGAGTAATATCAGTGACGGCCAACCCCTTAGTCCTTCTAAAACGTTGCAGAAGCGATTCATTGACTTTGATCTTCTTCTGGGTACTCGAAGATTTGCAGAGATCCTCGATATCTAGCTGGGAAGAAGGGAGGCCCCTTTTGGATAGAAGAGTAATAGAGTGAATAGACCTGGTGTTAAAGAGATTCTGAGACGAACAAGAAGGTGGATGAATGGCGGAGCTTGAAGATCGAGCAGTGGTGACGGCGGCGGCTAAGGCAGCTTCGATTAGGGCCATTTCCTCGTCGCTCACGATCTCAACCGGAATATTTGGGACGTCTTTGTGGGTATTGTCGTCGTCGTTAAATGGCGGTAACCCGGAACTTGAATCCGCCATTTTTGGTCGATCCAGTGAAATGAGTTGGGGGATCGTGGACAGGTTACCGTTGCAATCGCCATGTTGTTGGAGTTTTAAGGATTTAAAAGCTTCTCCGAAAAGACAGAAAGACAAAAGGCGGAAGATATTATTGAAGAACACAGATTTCCTTCGCGCTATCAATGTTAATGAATAACATTAAATAAAGATAAAAATAATTGAAATTTAATTTTATAAATATTTTATAAATATTTAATATTTCAACTAAAATATATTTTATTTATCATTATAATTACAGTAAGACCATTGAAAAATATTATAACCTAACTGAAGGAATAATTCTATTAACACTCGATATACTTCGATTTAGTTTCCATTAAAAATACTAAAAATGATTTTTTTTTTTAGTTAAGAAAAAAACTAAAATGATTTAAATCAATAGCTAACACGAACTTAGACCCTTAAAATGAAAATAATAATAATAACAATTTATTGAAATTAAGTAAAAATGAAGATAAATTTAATATTTAGCTTTTCTCATAATTATTTTACACGTCACCCATCCTTTATCTAGGTTGAATTTTTAGTTAAAAAAATTTGCGTCATTTCATGGGTTGACATTTTCTATGGTCGGGTCAACTCAATCAGCTAAAAATAAAGTTACAACTCATCCTTATCCTATAAGATACACCACTTAGCAGATATTGTCTTCTTTTGGACTTTTCCTTTCAGGCTTCTCCTCAAGATTTTAAAACGAGTCTGTTAGAGGAGGAAGGTTTCCACACCCTTATAAATGGTGTTTTGTTCTCCTCTCCGACCAATGTGGGACATCACATATCCTAGGTCAAAGATAAAAATATTTGACATTTATAACAAAAATTAGAGATGCATTAAAACTTGTTTGATATTTTAAATTTTAATGATTATCGAATGGTAAATAAATACGATTTTTTAAAATAACTTAAAAAAGAGAACCATTAAACTCAATTAAACTCATCGAGTACCATGTATGAAGAGGAAATTGAGCCGATTAGCAACCACACCGAACCGATTAGCAACTACACCTGCAAATAATAGGAGCACGAAACCTCGTTATTATAAATTAAGTTATTGAATATTTTAAATAAGTTATAAATTCAAGACTCAATGTTAGTCCAATAAAAACCTAAAATTCTTAATAATAAATCAAAATCTCGGAGGGATTAGTTCGAGTTACAAACGCCTTTCAACACGTTTAACAAGCATTTGTCGCCCAAAAACCTAAATCACCTGGCTCCAATTTCAGCCGAAGTCCAGCCTATGACAAAATTTGTGTCATAGCAACAAAAGAACATGCACAGAAATGAAACAAATGGCGAGTGTTTTTAGCTATCCAAGTGAGCGACTCTATCCTGGTCTGAATGTCCCTAAAACATCTCAACTGTGTCGAAATTAAAACCCGCCACCAAAACTCAGAAACTTGCATGATCGACACGCGTCTTCCTCAATCTTCTGAGCTTCGTCTTCATAAAGCCTCACCAACTCCACTCATTACCAAAACCAGAAAATAACCCAGAAACACCTTCGGCGAAGATAGGAAGAAACAGAGAGCAAAGATGGGGAAGAAAGAAGCCCTTGTGATGCTGTTGATTATTGCTGTTCTGGGAAATGCGATTGGGATTAAGGAGGAAGCAGAAGCAGAAGAAGAAGAAGAATGGTGGAGAGAGAGAGAGGAAGAGAGGGAGTTTAGAAGTAAAGAACGGTTTCTGCTAGAGGATTCGAAGCGGGTGATAGAGACAGAAGCAGGAGAAATGAGGGTGATTAGGAGTCCGGCTTCAAGAATTCTTGACAGGCCCATGCATATCGGCTTCATCACCATGGAACCTAAGTCCCTGTTCGTCCCTCAGTATTTGGACTCCAGCTTGATTCTCTTTGTCCGCAGAGGTAATTGCAGTCTTCTTTCTCAACTCCTTCTTCTTGCTTACATGCATCCTTAAGTCACCATTAAAGAACTCGAAAGGCACTTTACCACAATGAACCAATAAAAATGATTTTCAATATTCAATAAGGCCATGCAAGTTCGTCCTTCTTGAGTTTTTAAAACGTATCCTGCCTGGGAGAGATTTCCAACTCTTATAAACTCTTATAAAGAATGCTTTGTTTCTCCTCTCGAACGGATGTGGGATCTCGCCCTTGCTGGCACTTTGTTCCCTTCTCCCATCGATGTGAGATCCCTCAATCCATTCCTTTGGTGGCTTAGCCTCTTTGTTGGCATATTGTCCGATGTCTAGCTCTTTTATCATGGTTCAAGGCATCGCCCACCGCTGACGGATATTGTCCTCTTTGGATTTTTCTTTTTGGGGTCCCTCTCAAGATTTTTATAACCCGATTGATAGGGAGATGGTTTTACATCTTTATAGAGAACGCTTCATTCTCCTCCCCAATCATGTGGGATCTCACAATTGGCCCTGCATTCCAAAATATGTATGGGCTCATATATAAATTTGAGATATCACTCCCTCAAATTCCAGCTTTTGGGTCCCTCACTGAATAATCTTTTCAAGAAAAGGGATTCAAATACAGGACCCATGTAAATCTATTTCACAATCCTAACATGCATTTAGTTTTTGGAAGCTAGAGTGTGAATGAAATGGGAAATTTTCAGCCAATTGAAGGGAAAGGGAAATGTAAATGGTTGCAGGGGAAGTGAAAGTGGGATTGATTTACAAAGACGAGTTAGCAGAGAGGAGGATGAAGGGCGGAGATGTGTACCGGATCCCAGCCGGTTCAGTATTTTACATGGTCAACGTAGGGGAAGGACAGAGACTTCAAATTATCTGCAGCATTGACAAATCTGAGAGCTTGAGTTATGGTACTTTCCAGGTAATTTCTAAACTTGGTCATAATGGGGGTTGGAATCCCCGAATTCGGAATTAGTAATGAAATTTTGATTGTTTTTTTGTACAATTGCAGTCCTTCTTCGTCGGCGGAGGAACCTATCCGGTATCAGTTCTAGCAGGTTTCGACCAGGATACATTGGCTACAGCATTTAATGTAAGAAATTCGACTAAAATCCCTAATCTGCTTCTCTAATTTTGAAACATTATACTCACAGCGCTCGGCTTGTCGTTAACTATGGATTTTCACTCATCAATTTACTCCACAGGTTTCCTATACAGAATTGAGGAGGATTCTATCAAGGCAACGACAGGGTCCAATCGTTTACGTCTCGGATACTGAATCGCCGGGGGTTTGGAGTAAGTTTCTGCAGGTGAAAGATGGAGAAAAAGGAAATCAAATATCTAACATCAATGAAAATGGCGAAGAAGCAGAGAAGAATAAGGCATGGTCATGGAGGAATCTCATGAGTTCGATCTTTGGAAACGAAAATCGGGACAAAACAAAAAGAACAAGAACAGGAAAATCCCCCGATTCGTACAACCTCTACGACAAAACCCCAGACTTCAGTAACGCCTACGGATGGAGCGTTGCCCTAGACGAGCACGAGTATTCTCCTCTAGGTCACTCCGGAATCGGAGTTTATCTCGTCAATCTCACAGCGGTAAATCTAATCCACCGAATCCCTAATTGTCCTCTCAATTAGTTTACGTACCTCCCTCGATGTTCGATTCAATACGAATGACCTCTATTACAGGGATCCATGATGGCGCCGCACATAAATCCAACCGCGGCAGAGTACGGCATCGTCCTCAGAGGCACAGGCACAATACAGATCGTATATCCAAACGGAACCTCCGCCATGGACACAGAAGTAACCGAAGGGGACGTCTTCTGGGTTCCAAGATACTTCCCATTCTGCCAAATCGCATCGAGAACAGGTCCATTCGAGTTCTTCGGATTCACCACGTCGTCGCGCAAGAATCGACCGCAGTTCTTGGCCGGTGCGAATTCGATTTTCCACACTCTAAGAAGCTCGGCAGTGGCAACAGCATTCGACATAACAGAGGACGACCTCGACCGGTTGCTGAGCTTGCAGTACGAGGCGGTGATTCTGCCGTCAGCGGAGATTGCGCCGCCGCACAAGGAGGAGGAGAAGAGGAGGAGGAGAGAGGAAGGAAGGAGGGAGAGGGAACGGGAAGGCGAAAGGGAACGGGAAAGGGAAGAAGAGTGGACGAGGCGATTTGGAGCGTTTTGATTAGTGGAATGGAAAATGGCGGGAAATAAAAATATAATTTCCATTTCTTTCTTTTTTTTTAATTTCAGTTTCGTCTCCCTTTAGGGTTTGTTCATAAGCTTCCAGTCTGTTAATAAAACTCGTTTACTTTTTATTTCTTATTTTTATTTTTGTTAAACGTAATTTTTTAAATATTTTTCTTTTAAAAAATACCTTTTTACTCTATAAATTGTTTTTATGAATTTTATTTTTAAATTCATTTACAATTTTAGAAATTAAATTAATTAAAAATATTAAAATGTTATGCTATGACACGTGGCGTCCTTCTTCTAATAAATTTAATTTCCAATTTAATAATTTAACTATATTTATCAAAAGAAAACTCAATTTGGAAGTGAATATTTTATTATGTTATTTAAAAAAAGGAAATAAACGAGAATTATTGAAATCGATCCACGCATTTGTCCGGTATCCAGTCTACTTTAAGAAGTGAAGATTATAACCGTTGGATCATATCCCTCAAAATCCGACGGATGAGGAAGAAACCCTAGGCAGCTATGCGTCATGGAGATCTCCTATACATAGTCTAAGAGCTCCACCATTCTTCATCTCCTTCCTCTTTTGTAACCCTCGTTTCTTGATTCGGCGGCAGCTTATCTCATTCATCAATCTTCATCTTTTGAGGTTTGATTCTTATCTCATTCATCAATCTTCATCTTTTGAGGTTTGATTCTATCTTAGCTTGATGATTTGTTTTTGTCTAGGATTTAATTGCTCTTTATGCATGCATGACGTTTAATCCATTTCTGTATGGCGGATTCGTTTTGATGTGTAGATCTATTTAGGTGTTGATTCGTTTTGGAGGATTCTGAATTTTATCGTCTTTGATTTAGTTTGTGGCATTTTTTAATGTTTGTTTCGGTCTAGGAGGATTGGTGTTCTGTTTCGCATTTGTTGAACGAGACGATGGTTGTTGCGATTATGTACAAGGTATTATCATCATTGAATAATGTTATGACATTTAGATGATCTTGGTAATATTCGTTGAGTTGATTTGGTTTTCGTTTTCTTTTAATTTTAAAAGGAATTGTCATTGATAATGTGTTTTCTGTTCTCACGTCCTAAAAGATCCGCGAACTGGATTACGTTTTTTTTTTCTTTTCTGGATTTAATGGAAATATATCGATAAGGTATCATTTGAATTACCTGTTCGGTGAACGTTGTTCGTTAAACTGAGCGATTGGTTTACAATTATTGATCGTTTCAGGTTACAATTTCAAAATGGGAAAAGAGAAGACTCACATCAACATTGTGGTCATTGGCCATGTCGACTCTGGGAAGTCTACCACCACCGGACACTTGATCTACAAGCTTGGTGGTATCGACAAGCGTGTTATTGAAAGGTTTGAGAAAGAAGCTGCTGAGATGAACAAGAGGTCATTCAAATATGCCTGGGTGTTGGACAAACTAAAGGCTGAGCGTGAACGTGGTATTACCATTGATATTGCTTTGTGGAAGTTCGAGACCACCAAATACTACTGCACCGTTATTGATGCCCCTGGACATCGTGATTTCATTAAGAACATGATTACTGGTACCTCACAGGCCGATTGCGCTGTTCTCATTATTGATTCCACTACCGGTGGTTTTGAAGCCGGTATCTCTAAGGATGGTCAAACTCGTGAGCATGCTTTGCTTGCGTTTACTCTTGGTGTCAAGCAGATGATCTGCTGCTGCAATAAGGTGAGAATTCTTCACATATATGGCTTTTTATCCTGTTAGTGTAACATTATCGTCCTTTAGTTTTCATTTGTAACTTACATTTTGCTTTTACCCTTCGTTTCATAGATGGATGCCACCACCCCCAAGTACTCCAAGGCAAGGTATGACGAAATTGTGAAGGAAGTTTCTTCCTACCTCAAGAAGGTTGGATACAACCCTGACAAAATCCCATTCGTGCCCATCTCTGGTTTCGAAGGAGACAACATGATTGAGAGGTCAACAAACCTCGACTGGTACAAGGGTCCAACCCTCCTCGAGGCTCTTGACTTGATCCAGGAGCCCAAGAGGCCCTCGGACAAGCCACTCCGTCTTCCACTCCAGGATGTGTACAAGATTGGTGGTATTGGCACTGTACCCGTTGGACGTGTTGAGACTGGTGTACTCAAGCCTGGTATGGTCGTCACTTTTGGCCCATCTGGATTGACCACTGAAGTTAAGTCTGTGGAGATGCACCATGAAGCTCTCCCAGAGGCTCTTCCTGGCGACAATGTCGGATTCAATGTGAAGAATGTTGCTGTCAAGGATCTCAAGCGTGGTTTCGTTGCTTCCAATTCAAAGGATGATCCTGCCAGGGAGGCTGCCAACTTCACATCTCAGGTCATTATCATGAACCACCCAGGGCAGATTGGCAATGGTTATGCCCCAGTTCTCGATTGCCACACCTCTCACATTGCCGTGAAGTTTGCTGAGATTCTGACCAAGATCGACAGGCGATCTGGTAAAGAACTTGAGAAGGAGCCGAAGTTCTTGAAAAATGGTGATGCGGGTATGATTAAGATGGTTCCCACCAAGCCCATGGTGGTGGAAACCTTCTCCCAGTACCCACCTCTTGGACGTTTTGCTGTGAGGGACATGAGACAGACCGTGGCTGTGGGAGTCATCAAGTCGGTCGAGAAGAAGGATCCAAGTGGTGCCAAGGTTACCAAGTCCGCAGTGAAGAAGGGTGGAAAGTGAACCGTAGTGGGAAAACCTCAGCTGGGTCTGCCTGAGGTTTACAAGTATAAATGTCGAAATAAAGACCTGATGGTTTTTCGTGGTGGTGGTGGTGCTGCTTTATCGAGTCTTTTTATCTACTTTTGTGATTATAGTTGTTGGCGTTGGTCATTATTAGGTACCCAGTCCCAGAATTGGGTGCTTGATAGACGGTGGCGCAGCTATATGGCTCAAAAGGTCTTTTTTTGTGTTGTTTGTTGTTTGGTCTTCTGCTCTTATCGCCCTGTTGCTCTAAAGTTTTCGAGTTCTATGTTTCTGCTGAGATACTCATAATATTACTGAACACTAAATGTCGTTGCTTATATTGTCATTTCTGAATCGCCTTATTTCTACTTCATTTCATGGCACATATAATGGTTCTATTCGTTGTTTGTTTGGTCATTCTTGCTAAAACCCGTTCAAATTTTAATCTAAAGCCAAGCTTTTGCAATGTAACCCAGTGGGTTACCAACCAAACCATCTGGAAAAAGAGTAGAGTTTAGTTGAGTTAGATTTTTTTTTCTAATTTGGGTGTATTCAATCTTTTTTTAAAACTGAAAATTTGATCTGTTTTATTGAACTAGGTTCAATGTTAATAACCGGATAATAAACATTGACTTGTAAATGTTTTGTATTGAAATTTTTTAAATTTTAGTAAAAATAAACATTGACTTATAAATGTTTGGTATTGAAAATTTTGAAATTTTAGTAAAAAATAAAGATTTTGTAACGACCCAAGTTCACCTTTCTATGAGGTTTTCTTTGGGCTTTCCTTAAGGTTTTTAAATGCCTTTGTTAAGGAGAGTTTCGCCCGATATCTAGTTCTGATACCATTTGTAACAGCTTGAGGCTACCACTAGTAAATATTATCTGCTTTCCACATTCTTACAAATAATGTTTGTTCCCAGTCGATTTAACCCCGAAAATAAATGTGAAAAACCAAACAACTAATTCGAAGTTTTGACTTTGGTCCAACAAAATTTTCAAATACACCCAAACTGCGGCTGTCTTTGAAGCTTGAATAGAGCTGGCTGGTGACGTAGGAGGAGTGAGCTCAGACATGATATTGTAAATGCAATTGAAAACTACGCAGCTGTCTTTAAAGAGACCTGAAGCCTCAACCACCAGAAATAAATAACAAGTAAGAATGATTTAGTTGACTTTTCCAGCTGCAAATAATGCATTCAGAAATTAAATATGCACCAAACATAAGACGATGAAGCTGGATCTCAATCTAGATGGGAAGATGGAAGCTTTTCTCTATACAATTTAGAAGCAACACAGATTGGTCTGCAACAAAACCAATGGAAGGCTTACTTCGCAGGAGAGATGGTACCGACACTTGTTCCTAATCCGAGTTCCAGTGTCGGCATCATATCTTCTACGGAGCAAGCCGAAGATTTGAATATACAATGCGAAGAATGGTGCCCCAAGTTCATCTATCTTCTCCTTTAGAGGTACGAGAATGTTCGTAATGTTAGGTAACACAAATATTAGATCTCTTTTTCACTTAAACTTTCGATTTAGTATTTGATGTCTTATTGTATTATGCTAGCTAAACTCTTACATGTCTTACATGTCGTTTACTTATATTGTAGTTTAGGACTTGGATTAGTGTCGATATCCAAATTCCTTTCGAAGTATCAGCATAACGTCTCGATCTATTTAGTTTCAACTTTCAACCTCACAAATCAGAGCTTTTCCCACAACAAACTAGATTGAACTTTACTTCATGTGAATCAAAGGGTTCAAGCAATTGAGTAGGCAGATTCATAATGGAAAAGCAACCGGTTGTGATCATAATAATATCAAGAAAATCAAATCAAACATTCCCCAAGTTGGATATAGTTGATAGTTCAAGTAGAGATTCCATACAAATCCAAAGAACGAAGTATCTAAGATGCATCTAACTTAGATCTATCAATTGTTGCGCCCCAAACAGCGACTCACCGAAATGGAATCTCGGATAAACGACGAAGCTTCGATCTACCATGACCCTTCAGCACCCGAAGTCGGATTCTCGAAAGCAGAGTA
Organism: Cucurbita moschata; assembly: GCF_002738365.1. Classification (NCBI taxonomy): domain Eukaryota; kingdom Viridiplantae; phylum Streptophyta; class Magnoliopsida; order Cucurbitales; family Cucurbitaceae; genus Cucurbita; species Cucurbita moschata. The sequence goes on along the minus strand of NW_019268526.1, from coordinate 3,419,581 downwards.
GTTCCAGAATGTTTTCAAAGAGTAGGGTTGGGAGATTGTCACACCTTCTTCAGTTATTTTTGCAATCTGTAAATTTCATATTCAAATGTATGTGATGATGAGAATAACATCCAGACATTGAAGTCTTATAATCAGTGAACAAAACATGTGTTCCAGAAACTAGAAAGTAGCTATTATAATGGGCTGAAACACATAGTGATCTAACTCTTTATGATCTTAAAATCTAATGAGTTTCTATGAAGATCAAATGTTAGTGTTGGATGGCTATTTTATGAGATTTGTCGATACGCGCAGACGAGAATCACACGCTCACAAAATATATAGCAAAGAAAGCAATGAAGGTAGCTCATAGAAAAATCCAAACCTGGAGCTTGTTGACAGCCGATCTATCACGGTATAAGAGAACCCTCATGCATTTCTCCAGCAATTTCACACCTTCTTCAAAAGTCAGGTTCTCGTGCCACTCATCACGAAGAATTGGTCGTGCAAGGTGATTGCCAAAGCCAGTAGTAACATGATCATCTTCAAAAGTTACACCTATCATATTAACCTGAATAAAAGTGGCTAAATGTTAGCTGATGAAGCATCTTATTTTAGAACGGATATTAGGAACTTATTTTAATGAATGCGAAGAGAACCAAAGATCTACCGTGCCAAGATACTTTTGCCCGTTCTTCACCCCACCGAGAACAAGCGAGTTCCAAAGTGGGTTGAACTTGTTCCGCCTGTTATACATCACTCGAGTTAAGTAGCTATGGATCTCCTTTGGCCCCAAAGCATTACCATCATCCCACATGTTATCATACAAGCTGCACCATTCGATACAATTAGAGATTACACTCAAGTTCTAAATCAAAATAGACGCACGAAACAAGCAACTGAATTCCGATGCAGAACAGCATCATAATCAAAGAGATAGAATAAGGAAAACATCTAGGCTTACATAAGCTCATCAAGATTTCTCAATAACTCCTGAAAGTCACTAATTTCTCCGCTTGCTCCAAGTAGAGAATGTTTTCCAATAGCTTTGATTCGCTCCACACTCTTATACCGCAGTGTGGAACCATAGGAGCCTGTAGTTAGTTAAAGCGCCATATAAGTAATACAGACTGGTTTGCCTTATAATTTGGCAATACATACATCAGAGATTCGAAATCACATAAAGAAAGAAACATCACTTCCAGAAGTGTTTTGTTATCAGCAAATAAAAAGTGATAAACATGCTGAGAAACATAATAAAATGAACAGTTCACTGGATGTTGAAATATAAAAAATGGAGAAGATTTTCGACTGACCTCCCAAATCAGAAACCATTAAAATCCCATCTTTGTATTTGATGGCAACCACGGATGTACCAGTCACATAGGGATACCTATTAGACAGAAGAAGTAGTCGATTTTAATACCTCGATTTGTCCATTCATTCACTGCTTAACTCTAAATTCGAATCTTAGGTCTTTAGAACCCTAAAATTCCCAGCTCTAGAATACGAAACGTATAGTCTAACACCAAAAAGTAACCACAGAAACAGAGAGAGAGAGAGAGAGAGAGAGAGAGATCGTACTGAGTTCTTTGAATTGGAGCTTCGGGGCAGAGAAGACCGTGGTTCGCCTGGTTAGAATCAACGGACTGCATTGAAAAATCGGAAGATCGATGAATGTTAGAATCGGAATGTAATGAGGAATAGAAATTTGAGTTTCAGCTGATGAACTTACACTCATATTCGGATCGATTAACTTCGGCACAATGGATTGGGAACAGAATCAATGTCGAGCGTCGCAGCGAAGTCGGAGTCTTTCGACTGCTTTAGTAGAGCTCTTCTTTTCCCTCCGCACAAGAAATGATCTTTCCCGTTCAGATCGTTCTCTTTCCCAGAAGTGGCCCTAAACGTCGTCGCTTTAATCCTTTTATAATAATCTCGTCCTTTTATTTTGAGAAAAATGATTTTTTTAAGTTAAAAAATGAAAATAAATAAATAAAGAGAAAATTACATTTTCCCTCTCCACCTCGATATATATATATATATATAAAATAATTGAGCTATACTTAAATTGACTTCCAAATTAGATTCACAACTTCATCTTTCCATCTTACTTTCTTCCAAATTAGATTGACAAAAGAGAACTAATGATATTGAAATACAGTCGATTCAATATATTTTTTTTTACATTGAGAACACATTTGTGGAAAATCTTTTGTAATAGTTCAAGCTCACGCTAATAGATATTGTTCTTTTGTAATAGTTCAAGCTCACGCTAATAGATATTGTTCGCTTTGGTCCGTTACGTGTCATCGTCAGCCTCACAATTTTAAAACGTGTCTACTAGAGAGAAGTTTAGAAAGAAATTTCTACATAATTATAAGGAATGTTTCCCTCTCCAATCAACCTGAGATCTCACACATCTTTCATGTTCAAACTTACGAGTCATACAAGCACGAGTATGTAACCGATCGACTACTCCAATATGCAAAACAATATAAAACAGATGCAGGAACTAATGAAATGAGAACGATGATCATCGATAGCTCGTTGTTCAAAGTACAATGAGAGAGCTTTTACTCTCATTGGATTGCTTCGAAGAAAACGTCCCACATTCTTATACCCAATATTTCAAAAGATAGCAACAAAACAAAAATTGTTACAAGCAGCTGCTAAACAAATTTATGATCTTCTACAAAGTTCAAAATCTTCAATATCATACCTTACACACTATCCATTAGAAAGCAGAGGTTTGAAACAACAGATTCCAACCTATGGGGCAGAAAGACACAAAGCTAAACACGACGCCGTTCATGGCAGCAAAGCTACCGACGACTTCGACTCAACAGACAGAACGACGATAGATATGGAAAACACATAAATAAATACACATCTTGATTATTAGTTAAACTCTTACTACTGTTGGAGATGAATCAGGTTGGCCCACTGAAGACGATTTTGATGCTTCCATACACAAAGCAGCTTGATCTAAGCAGCTTTGAGTATCATCACTGATCACTCCATTTGTCATCTTTTCCACTTCTTCTTCTGTGTATATGTGGATTTTCGAAACAGCATCACAGAAATCACTGCACACCATGAATGATATTCAAAACTTGAATTTGTTTATGAACTAATATTTGCTGTAAGATGATATCAAGATATAGCACTTACTGCCATGGATAATCCCCGACCACCATTACGTCGTTCTCGTTGTCGGTGTACAATACACGCCATCCTTTATCGGGATCTTTTAAGAGTCCTTCCATGCTAAACAGGCGTTCGAGTTCAGAAAGCAGATCAGTATAGCCATTCAGTCTAGAGAGATCAATAGCTCTTCCCACTAGGCTGCCTTGTTTGTGAACCTTCACTTAATAAGAGTAATATCAGCATGGAAGAAGCAGAGAGTTAAAAAAACGCTTCGAGAGCCATAAGAACAAGTCTATCTTCGGATTCTCTCTCGAGCGTGAAAGAGAGATTTGGTAATTCCAGATGTTTCCATGAACGGAAAAATGAACATACTGACCTTTCTTACCTTCGTACAACTTCTCTTCCCTGAACTTTGCATGTTTGTAGCAGTTTCTGTAGTCAAGGAAAAGCCGAAAAGTTTACAGCCAGTTCGGTTCTCGTTCACGTTTTCGTCCTTTGAATTCCTCATATTCGACCCTAAAGTTGGAGGAGTAGAATTAGCCCTTTCCATTTTTGCTGATGGGTTGGACAAGGCACTCTCTCTTGGAAAATTGATATCATTTGAGCTCATCATGGCAGCTTGGCCAGTACTGTAAATATCACGATGAGGGTAATACATGTTTCGGGCGCCATTTGACGCCATGTGATAAAAGCTCGAGTTCGGTGATTGAAATGGGTTAAAAGAGTTGTCACTGAGATTGAACTTTCCCCAAACACCTAAACTAGGCTCTGGTTTTCTTGTTTGTGGCCTCAATGAGCATATTTCTTGACCTTGCAAGACCTTCAGAAATCTATCAGATTCCATAAAGCCTGTGAAAGAAGTTACATAATCACCTATATTAAGCTTTTCAACTCCACCTGACGCTTGATTTTGTTGTGCAGAAGATCGCACCTCAAACTCCAGTGAGCGTTTTGCGGTATCACAACCGTAAAAGGGCGATACCATACCTACATTTTCTTGACCTTGCAAGACCTTAGAGGATCTAACTGAATCCTCAAAGTCCATAAAACCGCCCCTCCCTAATGCAAGAAAAGTTTTAACAACTCGAGTTTAGAAGAAACAAAGCTATCATTTCAATTTCGACGCTCGTACCATTAAAGGCGTTATTAGGTGGGGCTTCCTGCAGACTAGTCCTCAGTTTCTTCAGCCTTGGAGAAGACTGAACACTCAAGGGTGGGAGAGAAACAGAAGGATCAATCTCCCAGGGCGAAACGCGTTCTTGATGATCACTGTCTTTATCCCATCGGACCTGATCGATTATAAAGCAATTGCTTGCAGTTAAAGAAATGGGCTTTTGTTTAATTAGAATAGATATGGGGACTGTAATCCTTACCGTTAAGCATCTCCATTTCGAGTTCGACCATCGAAAGGGATCCATGTCACCAATACCGACAACTACACCATTAAACCTGCAAGAAACAAATACTGATAAATATATTTGTATATAAGAATCATTGTACGAAGTAAAGCACGTTGATCTTGCTCGTGTATGGATAAACCTCCTTTCTGGCGAATCGTCCATCTCAAATCTCATTTTGAATCTTGTGCCTACGTTCACTGGATTGTTGATGCTCTTCACATACTTCTGACAAGATACAACAAATTGTGCATGATATGCCCTGCAAGTCAGCATGAATTGACATGTGACTATATTTTCTAAGCAAGTAAAGGCTGGTCAAGTACACTACCAAGTTCTAATAGTGAATGAGAATGATAATACAAACCAGTAAAGCATAGCACATTAACCCGTATAAGACTAAATAAAGAATATTCGTGAGGTCCCACGTCTGTTGGAGAGGAGAACGAAACCTTATAAGGTGTGGAAACCTCTCCCTAACATACGCGTTTTAAAAGCTTGAGGGGAAGCTTAGAAGGGAAAGCCCAATGAGGATAATATCTACTAGTGGGGCTTGGGCGGTTACAAATGATATCAGAGTTAAGACACCGAACGGTGTCCCAGCGAGGACACCGGACCTCCAAGAGGGTGGATTTTGTGAGATCTCACGTCGGTTGGAGCGGGGAACGAAACATTTCTTATAAGGGTGTGAAATTTCTCCCTAGCAGACACGTTTTAAAACTTTGAGGGGAAGCTCAAAAGGGCAAGTCCAAAGAGAATAATATCCGCTAGCGGTAGGCAAATGAACTAACTATTCCTTCAAAATAGCATAATAGCATGAAGAGTTCTGATTCTTACTAGTGCATCAAGTTTTACTTCTGTCAAATTTAAGGAGCTTCAGGGAAACCATTTTGCTACCACAAACTTACAATAGGGGAACACAGTTCAAGCTAACAAATTTACACGATTAATGACCCACTAAGAAGCCATTGGTTCGAACCATGGAAATGATTAACGATCCCCTATTACACGATCCACGAGCATAAATAACAAGTTTACATGATCCACTGGCAGATATTTGGCAGACCTCAGAAAAGTAACGACCATAAAGCCTAGAATACCTATGTAGTAGTAAGTAAAGAATGCTTTTCTTTGTATGTCTGGGGAAAAGGAAGGTTACTATCAAGATGAACTTAATTCTAACATTTGTGACGCTTTCCTCGTGAAAGAACAGTTACGGGTTCTCATTGATACAATTATTAGTTTGAGGTTTTAAATGATACAACTCTTAAAGTTCGGGGTATAAATTAATTTTTCTCTTAGATGGATTTGATCCAAACTTCTACATATCCATTCATTTCCAGTTCATCTCCCATATTCACAGAGAGACATCCAAAGTGCAAAAACCCCTAAAGCAAAGTGTTTTCTCGATGTCCCCTACCTCTCGTTTTGTTGTTTTGTTCTAGGATTCTACCTATTCGTAGGTCACCGTTCTAATAATACAGTAACGAATAGCAAATTCTCTTTCACGAATAACGAATAAAGCATACTGAACCATGACGGTACCTTGGATTGTAAAACACATCAAATGCGCTCTTGGTGGAAACTGCTTTCACCACACGAGTAAGATCATTTGCACAAGAATTTTGGTTGCCCACAATTGAATCAGGAAGACCATTTCTAGGCCGAACAGCTCGTCTTATTCCCAACCTTAACTCTCCATTTTCGCCCCTGCAGACGCGACGCAGTCACTAATGGTTCAAGATCTCAAACTTCATTTCAACACTATAAGGCATAAATTTGTATCTAAATTTTCTCTGCACAAATAGTAGGGGTTAATATGAAGATTGATACCTTAAAAAGAGCACTGCATCCCCAGAAATAAGATTCTTTTGGCTTACGAAAATACTCCATCCAGTAGTGAGCAGATGCCGCCTAGGTTGACCTGCCACCAAGTTATTAAGATTGAGTTCCATTATGTCATCCAATCACACAACAACAAAGGAATCTCACAACATACCTCTGTAAATATGCTTAAATCTCCACTCCACGCCATGCAGGTCCTTGGCTATTAGCTCTTGAGATGGCCTAAGCTGAGTATAATCCTGCAGTAACCATCAACTTCACTCAGAATATACCAAATAGAATAATCAAAATGAACCCAACTCGCTTCATTTGAGAAAAATCGAAAGTAAAATATGGGAAAGCAGTGGCAACCAGAGGAGGGAAACAGTCTTCAGCAGCTCTGCGAGGAACAGAGAATCCTCCATGGGTGCTCGTGTCGGACGCTGTGAGTGTTTTACAGAACATGTGAGGTGTGGATCTAGTAGGCGACCCTCCGCTCCCATCTCCATCAGCAGCTCTATTCAACGCCAATTCCTCCAGCTCTTTGCCCTCTACGCCAGTGCCTAATAACTATGGAATATCCAAATTTATTGTTCAGCCACGGTAAGAGTCATCTCATCTTGAGCTAAATTAAACAGAAGAAAACGTACTAGAAAAAATTTATCTCCAGAACATGGGCATACTAAATAAGCTACAAATTTTCTTAACCTTCCCAAACTCGAAAGTAAGAGAAACGTAATATAACAAATGGAAGCTACCTCTGGCAAGGGAAGCAGAGTAAGTTGTGTGTAGACCTCATCATTCTCCTTATTAGCCTGTCAAAATGGTAAGAACAGTGAAAAACTCGAAAGGGAAACTACGGGTGAGGCTCCTTGAGAGTGGAAAAAGGCAGAAATCGATTTTAAAATGCAAACCCAGTACTTACAAGTAGGTGGACATTGATGACCTTGCAGAGGATCTGGGGCTGGAGGTCAAAAGTGGCCATGTTCATGGGGGAAAAGGGAGAGGCAGAGGCAATTTGCTCCAAGTGACCTTGTGGGAAATAGACAACTGCATTTCCTTTCTTGGGCAATGAGGTGAGAGGACCAGCACAAGCATGCCAAAGCTCCAAATAGGTTGAAGAAGAGGCGGGAGTTGATGAAGAATTTGAGGAACAAGAAGAAGTTGAGGATGATAAACAGCAATTGCAGCGACCCTCTTCACAATTTCCATGGCAATATGCATTCTTCCCCACCTCACTGGCTGTTTGGTTCAGATCAATTTCCATGAACACCCACCCAGGGTTACTTCAAAGTGTCCTATTGCTATGCTTCCCAACAGAACTAAAACAAGAAAGGGGAAAATGGCGTGGAATGATATCAATTGGCAATAAGGTGACAAGAAGACCAAAGCTGTAGAAAACTGGAAATGAGGTCAAATCATGGCAAAGAATGCTGAAAACATACCAATAAAGCTAAAAAAAGGAGAGAAATGAAAGGAGATGAACAGAAAACAACAAGAAAGTAGTGTTTGGATGGATGCTAAGGCAGAGTAGGCTAAAAAGATAGAGAAGAAAAAAAAGAGAAGAAGGGGTATCAAATAATAACAAGAAATTCAAAGTATGATTCCTCTCCCATTTGCAGGTACTGAGAAGAGGGAGCAGAAGCCACAGACATAGACAATTGCATAGGAAACACAGAAGCAAAAGGCGAAAAAAGGCCAATGCTTTGGTGGCTTTTGGACTGTTAGAGAGAGAGAAGAGTGCATATATGTGTGAGTGGGTGGGGGGGACAGGCTAAGACAGAACAAAACCCACACTCCCCCATCCCCTTCTTCTTTGCTTTGCCTTGGCTTTATCTTCCTCTACCCCTTCTCCTTTCTTAATAATTTCTTTCACTGTGAGAGACTCTGGCCCTCCACCAAAGACAAAAAGGCTGGTTTTGATTAATCCAACAAAAATAATACTTCTTTTTCTCTTTGTTCAATCTTTTCTCCGAATAAACGAAGAACATCTCTCCTCTCACGCATTTCATCAAACAGGTTGTGGGCATATCAAGCAAACCCAATTAAAAGCTCCTAAACCCCATTGCCCACCTCCGAAAATGCAAAAAGAAAACTCAGAAACCAAATGAATTGAATCAAATCTAATCTAATCTAAAAAGATACCAAGAAAGAGAGAGAATTGGGGGCCATGGACATGGCCATTGGTGGGGATAGAGAGTTCTGGGCAGCATGTAAAGCGGGCGGGGGGTTTGCTTGTAAGCTGCAAATTGCTAATGGTAAACGCAAGCGCACAACCCCAGAGGCCTTAGCAGTTAGCAGAGTACGAGTTCAACTCTTTTCTGCCTCTCACGTCTCAGCCCCACAGCTTTTGTTCCTTTTTCTATTTCTAATTATAGAATCACTGTTCCCCACTCCCTTTAAACGCGCGTGCTCTTCTCTTTCTTCCTCTACCCTTTTTTTCTTCTCCTAATATTTGCTTTACAATATATATTTTATACCAAATATTTTTTTTATGCTTAAAAAAAAACTATTATTACTAATTTACATATAATTTTCTAATTAGTTTATCCAAATTTATTTTATTTTATTGCAATTTTTGAATGGTTATTAATATTTTTTCTATTAAATTATGTTCCGCTTGAAATATATTTTTTTAATTGAACCATTAAAAGAATATTAAGGATAAAAAAAATTAAATGAGAATAAAATAAAATGATAATGTTGTTCGGGAGTTGAAATTACCTGGAAATGAAATAAATTGGCGCGTGGTATACACGCGAGAGAAAGCGAGTGAAGAAGGGAGTGAGTTGAGTTAGTCGTTTTTATCAGAGCCCTGCGCCTTTGGCGCTGCTTCAATGCCCCACCACCATATATTCCTCTCTCCTTCCCTCCTTTTAACTCAGGTTTTCAAATTTACCATTTTACAGCCGCGGTTAAAATATCTTTTTGATTTAGGATAAATTTCTTTAGTGATTTTAAGACAATAAAAACTTCTCCTTTTCTTTTCTTTTCTTTTTTGTCTTAATTTTATTAAATTTACATTATTTTTCAACATTAAAATGAATAACGATAGATATTACATCAATTTACCTAATAGGATGAATTTAAAGTTAAAAGGTGAAAATTAATATAAAGTAATAAATTTAGAATTTAGAATTTTATTTAAATTTTACCCATTAATTTCTTTATTTTATTATTCACTTTTTTAAATATTTTAAAAATTAAAAACATAGTTTATTATTATTATTATTATTATTAACAAATTTAACTAAAATATATATATAATAATTAGTGAACCGGTCATGGCGGTTTAATTTTGGGTAAAAAAAAGTAAAAGATAATACAAAAAAAAAACCAAATTTTGGTTGAAAAAAAACACAGTAACTGTAATCCTCAAAAGGTAGTTTTTTTTTTTTTTTCTTTGTGGAATTTTTATTTACACGACGGTTTTGGCGCACGTGGGAATGGTAGAAATAAATTAAAAATAAATAAATAAATTTGCAAGGGAAAAAAATTAAAATAAAAATTAAAAAAGTTTAAAAAAAAGGGAAAGATACGTAACATCATGGTTAGAGACAGTGAGAGGTCACACCAACAATTGTCGCCAAAATAAATAAATACAAAATAAATAAATAAGAAAATATTAAAACCCTTTATTAAAGGCGTAAACACCCACTGTCCCCTTTCCTTCTCTCTCTCTCTCTCTCTCCAATTCCAAATCTCAATTTTACCCTCCAAGAAAATTTAATTACACATTAGTCTTAATTATTTGGAAGGGTAACAATGGTAATTACATAAATTATAGCAATAAAGCGTAATTCCAAGGGTTTCAAAGGACCGTGTTGCAAATAAATAATAACTTTTTGTTGCTTCCCTTCCAAATATCTAAAAAAGGTGGGGAGGAAATTAAAAAAGGTGAAAAGAAAAGGTGTTAATTAGCAAAATTTCTGAATGTGTTGTTGTTTTATTTTGACACTTTAATCAATATATGTGTTGTCGGGTAGATTTTGTCTGTATTAGTGTCTTTTTTGCTTTAATCGCCCGCATCTTTCGTACTATTTCTCATATGTCCCTGTCTCCCCAAACCCATTCTTATTCTCGTTTCCTTTCTTTTGCAACCCAACCCCCCGTCTTCCGTTTATTTACACTTTTCGCCCCCTCTCTCTCTCAAGGGGAAGGGGGAGAAGTGAAATTAATCAATAATTGAAGGGGGAGACAGCAAATTCTTGGGGTTTTGTGAAGGTGCAATAATTTAATGATATATTAATGGATAAGTTTTTTTTTTTTTTTTTTTTAAATAAAAGAAGAGTTTGAAAATGGTGGTTTAATTTCGGCTTATTTATGTATCCAAACAAAGGAATCCAACCAGTTTTAATATTATAATAAATAAATAAATAAATTGAGCTGGTGGGCCCAGCTTTAGAGGGGGACAAATGGTATCCCCATGATGGCAAACTTGCAATTGGGGCATCGTAGGAATAATTACTTGCTTTTAAACCCAACTTCATACTCACAAATATCCTCTATTTATTTAATTATTTATTTATTTATTTATTCTCGTGTTTTTTTAAATCGTCTAATTTTATAACAACGAGCTCAAACCTTATGATTAATCAGATATTCTCGTGAGATTAGTTGAATTTTATGTTAATTGATTCTTGTTGGAAAAATCTTTTGAACCGACTTGAAATTTCGAGTTGGTTGGGTTGGTAACTAGAGCTACCAAGATAGAGTTCACGACTCATCCCGACTCAACCCTTTATTTGTTGGGTTAGGTTGGATTGACTAGCTGGGTTATTTTTTTTAATCATTTAAAAAATTATACTTATCCACTAAACATGTTATATTCATAATTAAACCCTCGTAAAATTCAAATATCAAACATTCATGAGTCATAACGCATTACTAACATCATCCACAATCGTAAAATATTCTTATTTTTCATGATAATTGTAAAAGTAGGACACGATTGGATCGTAACCCTATTTTCGGGTTGACTCAAGTCAAAATATGTCAACCAACCCAAAAAAAAAAAAAAAAAATTAATCTAGGTTGGTTGAATTTCGGAGCCACGTGAACACCCTCAGTTCATATACTTACAAGGGTCGCATCGCATGTAGATCTAAAAGAAGGATGCTTACGAGAGAGTTTCGAGTTTTCCAACAGGTCAGATCTTAATTGCGTGTTCGATGCTGGAGAAGGTTCGGCATGGATCTAATAATAATAATCTTGAACAGAAAATGATAGTAAAGTTTGATTGATTAAAGATGTAAAGGGAGAAAGAAACAGAAAGAAAAGGAAACAAAAACAGAATCTTAAAGATGTTTTATTTAATGATTTTGTTAGAAGAAATGGTTGAGAGAAACAGTTGAGATGAAGGGAAATGGGCCTGTAGTGGGCCTGTAGTGGGCCTCTGGTGGTCGTCCCCTTTTGGATTTGAAATATCCAATCAAACGTAGGATGCTCAAAACATTGTTGGGACAATTGGGCCGACATGTTTTGTTGGATAAGTCGGTCTCATATATCTATCGTTGTTCAACATTATTATGGTCACAGGGCCCAATATCTATCAATTGCCCCTCCCTCAATGTACTTTTTATAAATATTTTAAAACTATAAATTCCATCGAGATTTGGAACGGTGTGACAATGACCTGACATGGTATGGCGGTCTTTGGAACCGGTCACTAAGTTTTGTATAATTTGGGAGCTGGGATCGAACGTTTGACCTTAAAAGAGGTAATTTGCACGTTATATGTCGAACGAGAACGAGAACGAGATGGAGAAGTATATTTAAAAAGAAGGAAACATGAAAGAAGAATGTTGGGGAAGGAAAGGGGGAAACAATGAGAAAAAAGGAAAAAGGAGGGGCCAGTTATGTCAATAAATGAAGTGGTGTGGAGGGTAGGGGACATGTCAAATTTAAATGGGAGGGTTTTGTAAGAGAGCATAAAACCTAGGGACCAATTTGTAAGGACAATTATGTGATGTCAACAACTAAAATGTCCTTTTTTGCAATTATTTCTTTTTTCTCATGGGACCAACTTTGCTTCCTTGCTTGTTGAGCTGATTGATGGACCTTTCACTGGCTAATCGCACGACTAGACCCAAAAATTTGTTGATTCTCGATGGATAAGATAGTGTACTTGCAAACCCTCACTTCGAGATGATCGAACTGACAAAAAAAAAAAAACAAACACTTTAACATACTAAGTGTGAGATCCCACATCGATCAGAGAGAGGAACACTTTAACATACTAAGTGTGATATCCCACAACGATTGGAGAGAGGAACAAGTACCAACAAGGATGTTGTGCTCGGAAGAGGTTAGATTGTGAGATCTCATATCAGTTGGAGAGGGGAACGTGGAATCCTCTTCCTAGGAGACACGTTTTAAAAACCCTGAAGGGAAATCCAAAAGAAAAAGTCCAAAAATAATAATATCTGCTAACTGTGTGTGAGCTTAGACAATGGAGCAAATGAATACTAATGCCATATATTATATATAGCTTGAATAACATTAAACAATATTGAAGTCATTTGCCTAGTCTACGAAATGGAATGTGAAAAAGGCAATGCCAAGCACAAAGGACAGTACATTCATTTACACAACACAAGCACAGTAATGGCTATGAACTAAGGCTATAAAATCAAGTTCACCTGTCAGCTTTGATGGATCTGTCCGGTTCTACAGACAAAGAATTTGGCCATCTTTGACTTGTCTCGGTTCCTAGCTCGCCAACATCGGCTCCCACAATCTCATCTTTGTCAAGTTTACTGCTACTGATTTCTGGTGTCCCAGATTCCATTGCCGCAATCTGATGATCCTTGTTGATTTCACTGCCACAGATTTCAGTGGACGGATTCTTGGGGCCGCCATTGTCGTCATCTTGAATTAAGCCGTAGCTAAGACTCACATCTTTCCACTCAGTGTTCATTGATAGATGTTCATGTCGAGTCAAGTAACGCTTTAGTTCCACTTTGAGATTCCTGATCGGCTGTTAAAATACCCCACACATCATTATAAATCTGAAGGTAAAAACAGAACTCCGAGCAAATCCAAAAGATCAGAGAGAAATTCAGGGAAAATCTTGTTCTTATTGCCACAAATTCAAGACTGGAATGCTGATGAACATGCGAATAGGAAAGAAAGAAGAAGATACTCTCTCCAGTTAGATGTTTCACAAACAGGATTCTCTGTAATTTCATAACATCATTAAAAGAAAAATGCTCTGCCCAGTTCATTGGAGGACAATTTAAATGGATATTTTCCCCAGAAAATCCAAACCCATATTGGCATTTCAGTGTTTCAAATCAAAGAACTTCTTTTCTATAGTTCTAAGCTCATAAACACCTCATAAACACTACCAAAGCTATGTGATTAACTAATGGTTCTGATAAACTTACTTAAATTAACCTTAATTATCGTAAAGGCAAAGATAATTAACTGGATATGATGTTCAAATATGTAATTTACACTAACCTCGGCATTGCAGACATAAGCAAGGCGAAAGAAATCAGCCGACACAAAATGCTTGCCAGCGGACTCAGCTAATTTGATCTGAGCAACCCAATATGACGAGGTCTCCATCTTGTCAAAACGGCAGTTACTACATTTTTCCGCCGTATGGTAAGGGGTGCCGGCGTTCTTCGACTTCAAGAAACGAGGTCTCATCACCGGCGTATGAGGCTCTACGACGTCGTTCTGAACACGCAGATCCTTAAGGCCCGTTTCCGTAACTTGCTGTTTGATGCTAGGGCTCTTTTTCTTCGGCCTCGGATTCAATTTTTCATTAATCTTCTGATCAGCAGTAACATTGACCGCGATTTGAGGTAATCGGGTGGATTTAGGTTGTTTCTTAATAGCTCCAATTAAGGGCTTAGCTAAGGGCTTTTCATTTACTGGCTTGATCGGTATGTTTGAGCTTCGAACAGTTCCGAAAACTCGTTTCTGTCTAATTGTAATAACAAGATTCAAACCCTAATACAGAAGAACTCGATTCAGAATGAAACTGAGAATAATAAAGCGATGTAGTACCTGGAAATCGGAGGTTGATAGGCGGTGATTTTCGGTGCTTCGTAGGATGGCTTTCGGATGAATTTCGGTTTCGAGGAAAGGGATTTCGCTGCCGATTTGAATCAAATTTGGAAAAATCAGTAATGAAATTCAGAGGAAATGAATGACGAAAAACGGAAACGGATCAATACCTGGAATCTGAGTAAGCTTAGGATCCATTAATTGCAATGAATGTAGTGAACTGAGTTGAATTAACGCCGATCTTTCAGCAAATCAAGATCTGTGGAATCAGGAGAGAAGGGAGAAGAACAGTAAAGGATCAGATGGAAATTTGAAACTTCAAAACTTGAAAAGGGCGGCAAGGGGTTCTAATTTAATCAAATGGGCCGTGTTTCCACCGACATGGGCTCAATTTTCGAGCCCATTAATGATCTTTATATATATATATATTTATATTTAATAATTCATAAAAAAAAGTCAGTTTTCATTTTATTAAATTAATTTATCCTTTAAATATAAATATAAATTTTATGTTTGATATAACATCAACTTTCTGATCCTTTCCCCTAAAATTCTTACAAAAGCTCAACGAAATTAAGATCATAGTACCATCAGATCGTTCCAGATCACTGTTTTATACCTTAATTTTTATCAAAATCTCATATTTTAAAAGAAACGAGAGACAGAATTCACGAATATTTTTTATTCTTTCGTCTCGCACTATCCATTGATAATAACCTTTGATAGAAGCTCAACAATTAATCGAGCGTTGACTTTCATTCGGAATAAAGTATGGCTTGAGTTCCCACCCATTTTCCTTTGATCCGGTTTTCTACGTTTACATTGTGAGTGGAAGAAGTCTAGATTTGTATGACTTATATAGTTTAAAAGTATAAGTCATGTGGACAAATATTTATTTCAATTTTACATTTTAAATTTGAAAGTTTTAATCAATATCTTTAATTTTTAGAAAAAATACTAAAAAAAAATATGTTTACGTTCGTTTGGGATGAAAATCATTAATATTTTGTAAAAATGTTTGCGGAAACCATAGAAAGTTCTCTATTTATAATTATTTATAGAGAAATATGGTAAATTACATAATATAAAAATAACAATAAAAATAATAAATAATAAATTAATACAATATATTTGATGGTAAGCCGTAATATAAACATCTAAATATTTGTTTTATAATAAACTGTCACCTATCTTTAACATTTTGTTTCAGATATACTTTAACTTTAAAATGTTTCATTAATACTTTTTAATTTTTTTTAAGGTTAAAAAATATCCTTACCATTTGTTTATGTTAAAATATATATATATTTAAAGTTTAAAAAGTAGAATTAACTTTTTTTACCTTTATGAAAAAAGTTTAAAACAATTTTTACTATCAATATAGGACAAAAAGTGTCTATCAACACTTTATAAATTAATTTTAAATTTTTTAATATTATTTTTTAAAAATTCAAGAGTATTTTTAAAACATGTACTCATAATACATGTATTTTAAAATTTTTTAAACTTTTTTTCTTTTTTTTTGAGTTTTTAAAAAAGTCGGCATTAATGAAATTTTTAAAAACTGAAAGGCATTTTTGAAACAAAATGTGAACGGTTCTCCATAAAAAAAACGGGCGATAAGAGCATTTTTATTTATTTTTAAATATTAAAATATTAGTGACTAAATAAAAGTTCAAACAATAATTATGGTAGGTTAACAATTAAATTATTGTTAATTAAAATATTTAAATAAATAAATAAATAAAACTCCGTTAAATTAGAGGAAAAGAGAAGGATTATTAAGTTAATTAACAAAATGATTGAAACCGGTGACCGGGGCATTAGGTCTTCTTTCATAAGAAATACATTTTTTAAATTATTAATGAGATCCATTAAAATAATAATAATAATAATAAAATAATTTATTTAAACATAGGATTTGTAGAATTTCAAGCTCATAATTTTGGGTGAAGAGACTTGGTCGCCCTTCGCTTCTGTACTAAACAAACATTTATTTAAAAACTAATGGATTTAGATTGTTAATTATTCCTTAATCTTCATTAATTTGTTCGCTTAAAGACTAATTACTTCTAGAAGGAAGAATACGCTAGGTTAATTAAAAGATAAAATTATACATTTTTTTAATTGACAATTTATAATTCACGACTCTTCGTCATTTTTATTTAATTTTATTTTTTTCATTCAAACTAAGTTTCACATTTTTATTAATATTTCCGTATTTTGACTGATTAATGATCATTTTCAAAGAAGCGATGATGAATTATCTAATACGTTTTTTAATATTTTTTTTAAATATTTGTAAAACTTTTTAATATAAATTTTTAAAATTTTTTAAATTTTATTGGTGACACTTACAGCAAACTTATTTAATTTGCAGTCCAAATATAATAATAAAAGGAGGTTTTATTTAGTTGTGATTTAAAAATAAAAATAAAATAGGAATTAATAAATGGAGGGTTTCTTATATTGACCGCAGAGTTCGGGTTAATTAAATTAAAATTTAAAAAAATAAAAAGAAAATAGCAGTGGGTCTGATACGCTACATGATCAGTCCTGTATGACGCTAATAAGTTATAAATTTTTATTTTTAATATTAAATTTTAATTTGGAATTTAAAATGACTGATTAAATACTACGTCGTTTTAGTTTTCTGTTTCATGATAAAATCAAATTTAATTGATTTTGTGTAATTAATAATTAACATGTTTTAAGCATGATTAAACTAAATTAAACTACACCAACACATATTATATTGGCTGATGGGAATAAATAAATAAAATAAAATATTTGATTGCTATTTCCAAGGGTAAAGATGTAATTTGAAAATACAAAAAGATATTTACAATAATCATTAATCTTTTAAATAAAATTTCATTTTAGTTCTTAATCAGAAAATTTAATTTAATTGTTTTAAAAACTCTATCTTCTTTTATTTTATATTTTTTATTACTTGATAAATGTCACGGTTATAATTATCCATTATGTGTTGCCCATGGCAGCATCTGTGTTGTATGCCAAATCCCGGTACTATACTGATTTATTGCTTTCATGATATATAGTTTTTTTATTATATTTCCTAGTAATATAATTTTTTGACAAAATAACGTATCATAGACTAAAAATAATGTATTATAGGGATGTGATTAGTTACTAATTTTTTATTTGTTAGCTTCTCAGTTTCAAATTAATCTCTGTGCCCTTATTTTCTAAAAACTTTATATTCTCAAAGCGGAGTTAAAAACTTGAGTATACGTCGTCCGACCATCGACTACTCAAATTTGAGTAGGTTGATACATTCGATGCTGAAAGTGAGTGCCGAACATCGGGACGGCTGGTGTGGTCGTAAGGAGCGGCTGCATTTGTAATATTATGAAAAATGGTCTACATGACGGTCCAGAACTGCGGTCTAAAGGAACCAGCGGGTCCGCATTCTACGCTCAATTACGTGTCAACACGTGTAAGGATCAATTTTAATTGCTGACGTGTGTAAACATGATTCGTCGTTGACATTTTCAAACATTACAAACAAAGCCCCTTTTTTTTGGGACCTTTTACCTAACGTGAAGAATTAGGACTAGAGAATTAAATTAAATTTTCGGACTCAATTCACTAATTACTTATATAAGATTTATTTATATAAATGACAATTAAAAAGAAAAAAAAAAACAAAACCACATTCAAATATGACCTACCGATCTAATTATCATTCCACCGTTTGAAATAATAATAATAATATTATTAATATATAATAAGCTCTAATACATTAAATCTCGTGTTAAAAGTATATAATCTATTGTTTTTATATATATAATTGAATGTGTAAATAGTGATTTAATTTAAATAATTTTGTTAAACTATGGCGGGTAAGAGTGGGTATTTAATGATTAATAATTGCAGCCATGCATTCACATTTTCTTTATCCAAAATAAAAATAAATTACTTTCGTATTTTTCAAAATGGGATAATAATTGAACGGCAAAATGGTTGATTTTTTATTACTTAATAAATTATTAAAGTTTGTAGGTGATTTATGGATGAATGGGACCATTCAATTTATATACCACAATTAGGCTAACAAACAATATATATATATAAATATTTATGAGTAAACTGTAATAAATAAAAATAAAATAAAATTCAAACAAATGGTGTGGATTCAAAATCATTAATAAGTTGATAATAAATACAAGAAAAAGTAAGAGAAATTAATTGTTATTATTTTTTAGAAGAAATGTCTATGTTACAAAATGTTTGACTAACTAAATTATAATTAATTGTACACAACTTGGCTGAGGATTTATGGTACCGATATTTTTTATAAAAATAAAATAAAATAAACTAATTAATTTGATAAATAAAAAAAAAAAAAAAAAATAGAGACCGAAGCCACTGGGACTCTTTAAAAATGGAATTAAATTAACCGCAAGACGCCATTTTTAAAAAAATTGATATTTATAAATATAAAATTTTAATTTTAATTTTAATTTTAATTTATTTATCTGTTCATTTGCTCCACGCGTTATGAAGTCAAAGTCATCGTCTTCCAGTCTCAGCTTCCCCCAATTTAAATCCCTCTCAGTTTCTTCCTTCGAATCTGCACTCTCTCTTTCCCAGAAAACCACCATGGCCGGAGGTGGCGCCGGAAGGTCCTTGGAAGAGACGCCGACGTGGGCCGTCGCCGTCGTTTGTTTCGTTCTGGTTCTGATTTCCATAATCATCGAACACATTCTCCATCTCATCGGAAAGGTAACAAAAATAAATAAATAAATAACCCATCAATTTTTGCTCTGTTTTTTTAAGAAATTTTGTATTGATCTTTGCAGTGGCTTAAGAAGAAGCACAAACGAGCTCTTTACGAAGCTCTGGAGAAGATCAAATCTGGTACCATACTCATCCATCATTGATATCAATCTCTGAAGCTCTTGATATCAATTTCTAAATACCCAATTCTTCAATTACAGAGCTGATGCTGCTGGGGTTCATTTCTCTGCTCCTAACGGTCGGACAGAGCTTAATCACTAATGTTTGTATACCCCCAGAAGTCGCCGCCACGTGGCATCCATGCAGCCCTAAAAAAGAGCTGGAGTTAACCCAAGCTCATGACTCAATCGACTCCGACAATAGTCGCCGGAAACTTCTCGCCATGTCCCCTGTTAATGCCACTTTCCGCCGTGTCCTCGCCGCGGCCGGTGGATCCGACAAATGTGCTGAGAGGGTATACTAAACGACGTCGGAGTGTGCTTTTTTTAAAATTAATTCGTTATTTATTAAATTAAAATAATTAAACGCAGGGGAAAGTTCCGTTCGTGTCGGAAGGAGGAATCCATCAGCTGCATATATTCATCTTCGTATTGGCCGTTTTCCATGTTCTGTACTGTGTCTTAACTTTAGCTTTGGGTAATGCTAAGGTACGTGGAAATTCATTTTATTATTTATTTATTTTTTCTTGTCGGTTCATAATTAATTATAAATAAATAGATGAGGAGCTGGAAGTCGTGGGAAAACGAAACGAGAACGGTCGAGTACCAATTTTCACATGGTAAATTAAAATCCCCCGAAATTATATACTTTATTAATAAATTCTCGTGCGAGCTAACATTTGTGTTTAAACACGACAGATCCAGAACGATTCCGTTTTGCAAGAGACACGTCGTTCGGGCGAAGACATTTAAGTTTCTGGACCAAATCGCCCTTCCTCATGTGGATTGTAAGCCAAACCAACTCATTTATGTTAATTTAATTAAATAATTAATTACTTTATGAGTTCACGTGCTTTCTTATTTAAATATCTTTAAAAAATATATATTTTAAAGTTAAATTTTTTTTTGTTGGGATAGGTTTGTTTCTTCCGACAATTTGTTCGGTCTGTTCCTAAGGTTGATTACTTGACTTTAAGACATGGTTTTGTCATGGTTAGTTCTATTTTTTTCTTTTTCACGTCATTTATTAATAATAATATTATTATTATTTTAAAATAAATAATAATTATTGGAATAGGCACACCTGGCACCGCACAGCGATCAGAAATTTGACTTTAGGAAATACATAAAGCGATCGCTGGAAGAAGATTTCAAGGTGGTTGTCAGTATCAGGTTGAGTATTATTTCAAATCAGTCCCTATGAATTGATTTATTTACATTTCATGCCCATAATGTTAGCTAAATTAATTAAATGCTCACTTACAGCCCACCCATCTGGTTCTTCGCTGTCCTCTTCCTGCTTTTCAATACCCACGGTGAGTAAAATTAAATTAATAAACGGAATTATTTTTTAATGAATTAAAAATAATTATAATAATTATATATTTTGGGGTTTTGCAGGGTGGAGGGCTTATCTATGGCTGCCATTTGTGCCATTAATTGTAAGATGAAACATATTTGGGGTGAAATTGATATTATTGGGATATTGGGGGGGCGTTGGTTAATTAATATAAATTGTGTACGTACGTGCAGATTGTGTTATTGGTGGGGACTAAGTTGCAAGTGATAATTACGAAAATGGGCCTGAGGATTCAGGAACGAGGGGAGGTGGTGAAGGGAGTGCCGGTGGTCGAACCGGGGGACGACCTGTTTTGGTTCAACCGGCCCCGGCTCATTCTTTATCTCATCAATTTTGTGCTCTTTCAGAATGCCTTTCAGCTTGCTTTCTTTGCTTGGACTTGGGTATATTATTATTTCTATATATTCTTTTTTTTTTAAATAGTTTTTTTAATTTTTATTTTAAATATTTTTATTAATTTTACAGAAAGAATTCGGGATGAAATCTTGTTTTCACGAGCATATCGAGGATTTGGTGATCAGAATAACGATGGGGTAACTGTAATTATTCAATTACCGTCTGTCACATGATAAATAATTTTTACGAATCATAATAAAGTGATTGTGTTTTTGTATTATTGCAACAGAGTCCTCGTTCAAATCCTATGCAGTTATGTCACGTTGCCTCTTTATGCGCTAGTCACACAGGTGTGTGACTCGAATTCGTTACATCCCAAAACCATATAATATGCATTCACTCGAAATAATTAGCTTTAATTGTTTGCTTTTTTTTTTTTTTTTAATGAAGATGGGTTCGACGATGAAGCCGACGATTTTCAACGATAGAGTAGCGACAGCGTTGAGAAACTGGCACCACACGGCTCGCAAACACATCAAGCAAAATCGGGGGTCGATGACGCCGATGTCGAGCCGCCCTGCTACACCCTCCCACCACATGTCACCAGTGCACCTTCTCCGCCACTATCGAAGCGAATTGGACAGTTTCCATACCTCTCCTAGAAGATCAAATTTCGACAACGACCAATGGGATCCAGACTCTCCTTCGCCATCGCACCATTTCCACCATCGTCCTCTCGATGTCGAAGGCTCCAGTTCCCACAAACACCACTTCCATCGCAACATGGAGGTCGGCGAAGCCGATGTTGACAGGGATTCACCCCAAATCGACTCGACGACCCAGACTCCAAATTCGAATGCGAATAATAACGGTGAGCAGCACGAGATTGACGTGGGCCCGAAGGAATTCTCGTTCGATAGAAGAGTCGATGGAGTATGAAGCTAATTTGATTTAATTAATTTTACTTTTTGGGATGAAATTGAATAGATGGGGTGAGGCTAATGATTGGAGTCATTCTTTTTAAAATGATACAATTTTGACGCATTATTGTGTAAATTATACGTCACTTGGGGTGAGGAGAGGAATGGTGAGGGTATTATGGTAAAAACCGAAGGAAAATGGTTGAGATTTGTAGAATAATTTATTGTTGGTTGATGTAAATGAAAGGTACATTTTAATTTTAGTTAGTGGCTCGTAATTAATAAATTTATTAATATATATAATTTCTTTTTAAATGTTGAATGTGAATTGGGTTTTTGACTTTGGAAATTTATATATATTTTATTTCATTACTTTTATTATAAAATAAAAATATACGGACCACTTTGACAATGACTCTATCCTTAATTCTAACGTCTTAATCTTAGTTCATTATTCTCGACCACTTGAATCTTCATCTTACCTATATATATGTAACGACCCAGACCCACCGCTAGCAGATATTGTCCTTTTTGGACTTTTCCTTTCGGACTTTCCCTCAAGGCTTTAAAACGCAAAATGCATCGGCTAGGGGAAGGTTTCCACACCCCCTTATAAATGGTGGTTTGTTCTCCTCTCCAACCAACATGGCACATCAACAGTCCACCCCCACCCCTCTCCTTCGGGGTCCAGTGTCCTTACTGCACTCTTTCCTTCCTCCAATTGATGTGGGACCGCCCCCAAATTCACCCCCTTTGGAGCCCAGCGTCCTTACTGGCACACCGCCTTGTGTCTACCCCCTGTGGGGAACAACGAGAAGGCATCGATGTGGGACTGCCCTCAAATCCACCCCCTTTGGGCCCAACGTTCTTACTGGCACTCCCAGTGTCTGGCTCTGATACTATTTGTAACGACCCAGATCCACTGCTAGCAGATATTGTCATCTTTGGATTTTTTCTTTCGAACTTCCCTCAACGTTTTAAAACGTGTCTGCTAGGGGAAGGTTTCTACTCCCTTATAAACGGTGGTTTGTTCTTCTTCCAACCAATGCGGGACATCACAATAAATAAATAAATAAATATATATATATATAAAAGACGAGACTAAATTAAATTTATGATAAAGACCGTAAAATTATTTAACGAATTTAAATTTTATTGTAATTTAGCAAAAATAATTGAGTGATTTGGACCTAGAATTATAATTAGCATTAATCATTTACTTTAATGTCAAACTCTCATAATTATTGTGGGACCAAATTGGTAATTTTATAAGCTTAGTAAATAAAAAAATAATCAAAGCAAAAGGATGTAAGAAAATTTTTAATTAAACAAATTCGTTAATTTTATATTTATAAAAAAAGAAAGAATCGATATTATATTTCAGATATTTTCTCGAGAAAAACCCAGGCGGGACCCACCAACGAAATGCCATCCCCCCTTCGACCTTCATCTCTATCCAATTCACCCGTTCAATCATTGCTCCACATTTCCAGAATGACGAAACCCTAACCCCAAATCTTCTCGTCATTTTCCACTAATTTCTCACCACTTTGTACAATTTCTTCCTCAGTCAAGATCAGATCCACGAATTTCTTCACCGGAGCGAGAAAAATGGAGATGGAGACGGCTGTGGGGGCGATTCTCGGCAGGCTAGGGCGCCACTGCTATGCGGTTTTGTGTTTAGGAGTGCTTCTTCTGACGGTTGCCGTCGTTCACTACGTCGGCGATGGAGAACCGACCGATCCTCGCGAGCGAAGCAAGCGCCGTCTTCGCACCTTGCACGGCGGCCGTGATCCGCCTCCGGTTTTCAATCGCGGTGTGTCGTAAACTGGAGCGCCCAGCGGTTAGGGCTGAATCCGATGCATTCGCTGCTTTTGTGATGATTTTGTAAAAGATTAATAAATAGTTGTAAATTACTTGCTTTCTTTCTTTCTAGATCTAAGCTTTTAGTAACATTATTATATATTTTATTTCGGTTATGTGAATTTACGAAAATAGCCCCGATGTAAGGGAAGCCATTTGGGGGTCTCCTCTGTTTGTCTCTCATTTTCCCCCCAAATCGACCTGATTCCGATCTTCCTCTCCGATTCTCAATCCCAATCCGCATCCTCCTCCACCTCCAGACGTGGCGTCGTCGCTCCTCGCGGCTGGCCTTCGACGTCGCCGTCTCGGCTCCACTTCTGCTGCCGGCTCTACTGGACTCGTTGGCGGTGGATCAAGCGGCGGCGGCGGCGGCAACATGTTGAGGTTCTACACCGATGTTGCTCCAGGCTTGAAGATTTCTCCCACCGTCGTCCTCGTTTTGAGCCTCTGCTTCATCGATTTCGTCACCGTCCTCCACGTCTTTGGTAAGCTCTACCGCGCGAGATCCGCGGCTGGAGTTTAATCCTCTGTTCATTCTGTATAACGTGCTTTGAAATGTTCTAGTTTCCACTCACCTGATGATATAACGCTTTGTTTTCGGATTTTGCTCTGTAAATTTTACGATCGTTGTATCAAAAGAACCAGATCGTTCTGTAGCTGATATGAAGATGAACTGTTTCTCCTAGGTTTTATGCTTAGATCATCTTTATTAGCAATTTGCTCGTCATTTCTGGTTTGTGTACGTTTTCTGATTGGTACTCACTCACACATTAGATTTCTTCCCGGCTGGACTTTTACATGATCTTGGAGGTTTACTAATCAAGGTCGTTATTCATATTGATTGAGTTGAATTTTGGATTTGATTATTGAATCTATCCATAAATCTAGGTTCGGCCAATCTTTATAACCAAAGTCTCACGGTTACATCCAAATGTCACTTTTAGATTCGGGAGCGATGATCAAGGAAGAGGGTACGCAGGAATGCTGACCACTAATCACTTTGGATACGTTGGCGTAGGAAATAGTTCTACGAGAATAGTCGTTTTATATCAGGAAATAGTTTTACGAGAACAGTTGTTTTATATCATATTAGAATCTTCACAGATCTTAGCTCTTGGAATTAACGGGACTAGAATGTGACGGCCAATGAAAAAAATTTCATTAGAAAAATAATTTTATTTAATTAATTTTTAATTTAATTATAGAGATAAATAAAATAACTTTAAAATTGAGAGACAAATATGTAATGGATGAAAGCTTATTAAATTCTTATTTGTAATTAAAATTTTAAGATAAAATAAGTTGTTTATTATTATTATTATTATTTAAAAATATGGTTACCCGCCATGGGCATTGGTTCGGTTGCATCTTCGAAACCGCTTTAAACGCCGGACGTCTGAGAGTGTGAGGCGGAGAGAAGAGGTTTTCATGGTTGTCCAAAATGAAGAAGAAACAATACTCCAACCATTTCTATCTCCACATTTCTGCTTCATTCTTCCTCCTGCCCTTGTTCTTCATCTCCCTCGCCTATGCCAAGATCACTGTAATCGATCTCATCTTCCGAGTAGATTCCGTTTGCCAGAGATACGAGAAGTATGATGTTCAGAAACAGCGCGAGCTCAATGCTTATGGTGATGGTGTCTTTTCTCGCCTCTTCGCTGCCGTTGAACTCGAAATCCATGCCGCTCTTCAGGTTTTCCCGCTCGTTGTCTTCTTGTTGTTGTTCTTCAATAACTTATCCAATTTAATTTTAGAAATCTGAAGTCGCCTCAACTGAGAAGATTAGGACTGCTGCAGTTGCGATGAATGCCCAGGTTCGACGGAAGAAGGCCCGATTGATGGATGAAGTGCCGAAACTTTGTAAATTGGCTCGCAAGAAGGTGAAAATTTCCGTCTTCTTGTTTAATTGAAGATGGTGAGATAGAATTTGAAGTTAGGGCTTTCTCTGTTCTGGTTTCTTTTCTTAATCTCCATGAATGTGATTGTTTATGATTATAGGTTAAAGGTGTTCCGAAAGAAGAGCTCGAAGTCGGAGATGATCTTGTTCTTGCGCTTCAAGAGAGGATTAAAGCGATACCAGATAGGAGTACCTCAGGAGCCAAGCAATCTGGAGGATGGGCGTCCTCCGCCTCATCTAACAATATCAAATTTGATTTATCAGGTTTTACGCACTTTAGATGGAAACTTTGAGAGCGAGTATTTCCAGCAAAGTGAAGAATCAAGTCAATTTCGAAACGAGTATGACATGCGGAAGATGAAACGGGCCTGTGAGTTTCTTTACCATTTTTATGCCATGGAAATTAGTTCTAAGCTCATTTTAGACTGCATTACTGAACACAAACTATTAAAGATAAATCGAATGACATTATACAAGTGAGTTGGAGCAAATATAATCCTTTTAATGTAATTCCAATATCATGGCTTATCAGTTTTGTTACGACAATGAGGTTGGGCTTCGAATGATCTGTGTGACCATTTTTGCAGGACCAAGGTCTTGATATCATATCTGAAGGGTTGGATGTGCTTAAAAATCTGGCCCATGATATGAACGAGATGAGTGTTGAAGTATTTATATAATCAAATTTACCTTTAACTCATTAGCTTAAGCAAACTTTTAAGTAGTGAAATGAAAAGATATACAAATGAGATGCTTAATTACCCTGTTTGGTTCTTGTAATTGATTTTATCCTTGTCCAGGAATTGAACAGCCAAGTTCCATTAATTGACGAGATCGATTCAAAGGTATAGTTATAGAAGTTTGTTTGGTCAAGATTAGCAGATGACAAGTTTCGTAGCTGGTTCTGCTTTTGACGTTTTTACAGGTAAATAAGGTGACTAATTAGATTAAAAATACCAATGTTAGGCTCAAGAAAACACTCTATGAGGTAACGGCAAGAATTGTCTTTGAAAACAAAACACCCTTTTTTACTGTGCTTCTGTATTTGAAGGTGAGATTCCGGCCAAAACTTCCGCATCAATGTCGTTTTTCTCTGTATAATTCTTGGAATCGCTTCTTACTTGTACAAGTGAGTTCACTTTTTCCATCTTTCTCTAAAAATGTGTTAAGAAGAGGGAACTTTCCCAGAAGATTTTGAAGAAAAAACATGCGATTCTCTGCTAACACATGTCATGTTTGTGCAGTATATGAAGCTGAGTTGGATTAAGAGCTTATTGTTCAAGTGGTTGAACTATGGGATAGCCCTGAGTTGCGAGGTAAATTTGGAAGAACATTCATTGACTTCAATACTGCACTTCAATGATCTTCTTAGCTTTCTGTAGAATTACTTCATTTCATTTCTGGATTTACTATCAAATATCTCCCGTTTCCATTGAGCTTTATTAACTTAGTGTAATTGGAAGAAGTCAAATATAAAGAGAAGAATTTTTTGCCCTTATTTTCTGCTTTTGAGCAAATAGATTTGTTGGATTTGCCCAGGAAGAAAAAAGATCCCTGTGTAAGTAATAGTTTAATTATGTTAGATCTGAGATGTCGTTAATAAACTTACAGAACTGTACGGAGGGAAAATGAATGTTCTAACTTCCATGTATTCCCATTGACATGACAAAAAAAAGATACCTAAACCCAACACATCCACAGAACAAGATGAAGTGTTAGATTAAGATATCAAAAAGCCTAGTCTTTTCCTGATTCTGCCATGCTTCTTTCCTTCAATGCATCTTCAAATTTTAATTTCTCTGGGACAAAATCTGGAGATGAAAAAAACACGTCTTATACCGCGTTTGACAGTTCAAGAATCTTTCTAATAGTAGCAGTAGTTGAGCCTTAAGTAATAGGCATGGGTATGTACGTACCTGAAAGAAAGTCGTATCTCTTCCTTTTGCAAACTACTGATGCTGCAACAACAAAGGAGAGTCTTACTACTACTTCAATAAAAATCTTACACATAACACAATGCCTCCTCTTTTCCTTTATTCGGGATAGAAGAAAATGCCTCCTTTTTTCCTTTCTACCCCCACATTTTCCAACATCAAAATGTGGTCATAAAGAAAAGAAGTATCTTCAGAATTCTCACAAGTGAAATTATTAGCAATAGTAGATATATGAAGCAATAAGTAAAACGAAAGGCTTATCAAAATTTCGTCCCCTAGACAGATGATAGACACTTGAATTCACTTTCTAGGAATAGATAGCAGAACAAAACAAAAGGGAAGAGATCCAGGAGTCTTCCTGTTCTCTCCTCATCCAAATTGAAATTTCATACTAGACTCACAATCCCTCCCCATTTTTGTCTACCAAATATGTACTTCAATATTCTCCCTTTCTGTTCCCTTGACCACCTACCTTACCGTTGTCCAAAAGGAGTGCTGATATCAATTACCGTGAGATCCCACATCGGTTGGAGAGGAGAACGTACCATTTTTTATAAGGGTATGGAAACCTCTCCTTAGCAGATGCGTTTTAAAACCTTGAAGGGAAGCCTGAAAGAGAAAGCCCAAAGAGGACAATATGTGCTAGTGGTGGACTTGGGTGGTTACAAATGATATCAGAGCCAGACACCGGGCGATGTGTGAGCGAGAAGGCTGAGCCCCAAAGGAGGTGGACACAAGGCAATGTGCCAGCAAGGACGTTGGGCCTCGAAAGGGGGTGGATTGGGGGGTCCCACATCGAATGGAGAAGGGAACGCGAAGGGGGGTGGATCATGAGATCCCACATCGGTTGGGGAGGAGAACGAAGCCATTCTTTATAAGGGTGAGTAAACCTCCCTGACAGACGCGTTTTAAAACCTTGAAGGAAAGCCCGAAAGGGAAAACCCAAAGAGGATAATATCTGCTAGTGGTGGACTTGAGTTGTTACAATTACGGACCCCTCCCCAACCAACTTATGCCCTTCCCAAGTATCAGATTCAACAACTTTCCTTCCACTGGCTTTTATTCTTCCTCCTCATATATGTGAACTCATTGGGGATCTAGCTCTTTGAAAGCATAAAGCAATGCACTGATAATACAAATCAGTAATTCTCCACAACGCAATAGTTTGACAGATAGAGGCTCATATAATTCAAGTCCCTTAACAACCATGTAATTGGAGTAACCTAAATCTAAGGTCATAATCCATGTTAAACTATGACAGTGATCATGATATCTTCCTTGTCACTACTAAATAGCTGACCATCATGCTGCTATTCATTTTGCAGCATGAATACAGAAAAAACAAGACCAGCCATTCTTAAATCTGGTCCCTTGAATCATGGGGAACATATATTGAAACATTTCATTAAAGGTAAAGCCCTGCCATGGGCATATGATAGTGCAGTTGAAGTACACAACGATATAATTCACAGGTCTAGCTTTCTTTTTAGATCAGAACCAGACAAGAAGGGTAAATGAAAATGAAGATTGAGCATGATATCAGGATAGAGAATAGGAACATTACATAGATGCTTGTAAGCAAGAGACTTCTTGCGATCCTGAGCACAGCACGCATATGCATCCTTGCAAAATTGCACAAGAAACATCTCCTGCAACCAATTAAGAAGCTTACAGACCTTTAGAAACAAACAATGCCTATCCATCTTCCACCAACAAGAAAAGACCTAATTTTGAGCAATGCCTGTGTGGGGTGGGGCGGGGTGTTGAGGGCTTACCGTTGCTTTGTTGACGAGAAACAAAGCTTCCTGATTTATGCGCAAATCAGAATTCTCATCCCTCATGATTTTCTTGATCCGATTCATAGGGAATTTGTAAATCTTCTCCTCAGCTTCTTCTTCTGCTTCTTCTTCTTCTTCTACATAACCATTCTGTTCTTTCTTTCCACGGTTCCGTTTAACTTTCTTCGATTTGGAGGTGTTAGGCGATTTACTCGTGGTTTCTGCTCTGTCTTCTTCGGCATCGCCTGGAGCAGAAATGGGTAACACCTCGTTCTCCTTCACAGAGCCATTGCTAGTGTGCTTGTTGCTGTTGCTAACCTTCTTCTTCTTTGAATAAACCTTGTCGATTGTTCTGGCGTTGTTGTTGTGGGTCTTGTTGTTGGGGGCTGGTTTTGAAGTTCCCGCTTCTTTGCTCTTGGCTTCACTACTGGATTTTTTGGACGAAGCCATGGTTAAAGATCGGTGTTTGAGAATTTGGGGGAACTACGGGTCCTTTTTCACCAAGAACCTACACACTGGCAAGTCATCGTCCTTAGATGAGGGGGGATTTTAATGTCCTTTTGACTCAACAAATGAAAGAAGGATTTGCGCCTTCTTCCCCGCAGATTTGCAGTGGTCTATAATTTACTGAGTACTCGGTATAGAACATACAGCGTGCTCGCACTGAAGAATTGATGCTCTATCTGGCCTGCATCTGGGACTCTATTTACTGCGCTCGGCCGATTTTAGCGACTTTCACTTCCCCAGCTCCCGGGGCACCTTCTCACCCCCGTATAGAACATGCTGAGCCAAATCTTCTTTCCCATATTTTATTTATACTCTTTTTTTTTTATCATAACATTTTAACTAATTTAACTATATTTAGATTCAAATTATTTCATTATTTTCTTTTCATTGATTACTTATATTTTATCAACACTTCAATGAATCTACAACCCACATATTGATTAATTATTTTCGAGAATATTACATCGCAAGTGCTGGTAGGAGAATGGAAATTAAAATCGCTTTATGTAGATAAAAAATAAAATCATTATCATGTTCTTGCTTGTTTAGTTATGAGAGGAGGAATTTTGAAGTACTAAAACACAAAACTCCATGTAACATGACATAAGGAACATCAAACGTGTCATAAACAAATTAATACAACAGAAGAATCCTAGGAACATAAATCATGGTCCAAATTGTGAAATGGATAGATTAAACCTAGAATGAAACTTGAAAAGGTAAGTGTGGGTTGAGGAGGAAGGAGGGGTTCATTTGGTTTAAGCTAAAGAAAAATCGGAAGGTCGATCTTTGGTTTTTCGAATCTCGAATCGTTATCTACTATGTCTGCTGCTGTGCTAGTTGAGGATTCTTCAACATCGCCAGCCATCTTTAGGAAGTAACTGTGCCTGCATAGCCCATTGTTGTAACTCACTTGAGATGATCATCATAATATGCTGTGGAGTATTTCAAGTTAGAACTACACTATACCATCTGTTATCCGATGTTAATTCAGGATGGAAGGCTGTTGCGAGTAAGTTCCCTTGCCTCACTGCTACAATCACTTTACTTTCTGAACCTTCTTCCTGAGATATTCATTAAACCATAATGTGAAGGGGTAGGAGGAAAAGAGAAAGTTCCACTCCAAAAAGAAAAAGTTTGAAACAATAGGAATTTTTTTGGAGATTGGATGCAGTTATTCATTCATGATCTGACATGTACAAAATGAAAACTTCATTCAAGATTCTACGAGAAATTTTATGAAAGCCTTCCTCTTCTTCGATAGAAGTTTTATTTTCTCAAAATGTATCCTAATTTTTGGCCTAATTCTTTTTAAAACCCAATTTGGAACACGACTTAACACACTCTAGTGTGACAGTGAAATTATAATTCTACTGAACTATGACTCAAAACCGACATATGTACCGTCTGAAACTTGTGGCTCATATATACAGATTACAATCATTTAGGTGTTCAAATTAGAGGCACTAGCAGAGTAGAGATGATACAACAAACCTCTTTGCCTTCACCAGAGGAATCTGAATGCAAGGAAGAGTTTGAAGAGACAGGGCAGTGAGCCAGCACTTGGACGTCTGATCCCACTTCAAGAATTGCAGGAGCTCGGATGAAAACTCCACGAAATGTTTCCGGACCACCTTCAGTAGACACTAGCTCTGGTATCGACAGCTCTGCCTCAAAGCTTTGAAGCTGCATAATAATGATATCTTCTTAAATTAGGAAACTCTGAACTCAAGAAATGGACAAGTGAATATAAAGCGAACTTCAACAATAAGCTGATAACATGTATCCGGGGAAAGACAGAACATTCGGAATCAACATCAATAATTATGTTTGGATCAGCTTGTGTACAAACAAAACCATCAAGGATTCTGCATTCTGAACTCCATGCTTCAATGAAGATCTCATACTACGTGTGAGATGGAGGATTTTAAATCAAGTATGAAACTTTTCATTGGGGAAAAGTCATTATTTGAGCCCGTAGTAAGGTAGATTTTCAAATAGCTTAGTGAGGATTGTGGGAGGGATCCTACATTGACTAATTAAGGGGATGATCATGGATTTATAAGTAAGGAATACATCTCCATTGGTATGAGGCCTTTTGAGGAAACTAAAAGCAAAGCCTACGAGAGCTTATGCTCAAAGTGAACAATATCATACCATTGTGGAGATCCGTGATTTCTAACACGTAATGGTCATTAACAAGTGTCTAAGCTCCCCAGATGGCTGTATTTTTCCAACATGCTATGATTCAAAAAAACATCAGAAGCTGATTCAACTAGTCGGATGACTTGAAGGGAAAAGTTCATGTCGGCTACAGTGCCACACAGGCAGAGATAGCTTCATGCAAATTTGATTCCTGAACACATTCCATGCCAATTTCCTAGTTTCAGAACCGAATAAGAGAAAGCAACAAGAGTTACCTGACTTCCAAAGAAGTTTCTATGAACAGTACAATCCAGCCCACCAACAAGTTCCTGTCCACCGGTTTTCTGTCCTGAAAATTCATGTATCCATACCAAGTTTAGAGCGCATTTCAAGCATTTTATTGATGTTGAAATGGTGAGGAAAAGAGGAAGGAAATCCACCAGTAGCCTTGTTTGCCAAAAAGATGAGCCCTGCACAGGTGCCCCACACGGGCTTCCCCATTCTAACGAACTCACGCAAAGCAGGAAACTGGAAATATACAAAGCTACGACAACATAAATACACTCGATTCTAATTCTAAGCCAGATGATAATGAAACCATCAATTTGAGATGTCTGATATGTCTAATCTGCGAAAACAGCTTTATCGGGGCAATAGCATCGAGAAATAAAGATTAGATGTCGGCTTAAACACGATTGAATGCAAGATGCTTCAACTTTTAGGCTATTCCTATGTTCAATTTTGTGCAATTATAGGTGCAATATGTAGAGGAAAGAGGAATAAACCAAGTTATGGAGATCCGCAAGTTTGGCCATGGTGGTGCTTTCTCCACCAGGAATAATCAGAGAAGCTACATTAAGAAGCTGCTCAGGCTTCCTTATCTCTACGCCCTTCACTCCGAGCCTTCTCAAAGCTGCGCGCCACAATAACACAACAATTCATATTCATCTACAAAAGGAACTAGCAATAGCGAAGAAGAAGAAGAAGAAGAACCTGCGATGTGCTCGTTAAAAGATCCCTGCAAAGCTAGAACGCCGACGACAGGCATGTTCGTGAATTGGAGCGTTCAGTAGACCTAGAAGGCGCCAACTCCGGCTCCGACGAAGCAGGAGAAGGCTGTGGGAGCGATTGAGAGAGAATCAGAAACGCTTGCTGATTGAACACCTCCAACCTCTTCTTTCGAGTGGCGCTAATTTGAAGAGCCTGCCTGGCTGCAGCACAGGCGGCTCACTTTTTGAATAATTTTCTTTCCCTAGATAATTAAATCATTAAAAAAACACATATTCTCCTGTTTATTCAATTTTCAAATTTGGTAATTTATATTCTCTCTCGTCTTAATCCATCCCTAACAATAACAAATATTGTCTGTTTTAGCTTGCTAAATATGCTAGTCTGTTTCACAAAGAAGTTTCCACACCCCTAGATGAAATGTTCCGTTGTTCCCTGTAATTAATATGTGACCTCACATGAGACTACCGTTAATATTGTTGGATGAAAGTGTCCCACATTGGTTAATTTAGAGAATGGTAATAGATTTATAATCTAAGAATACACTCTCCATTGGTATGAGGCATTTTGGAGAAGCCCAAAGCAAAGCCATGAGAGTTTATGCTTAAAGCGGACAATATCCATACTATTGTGGAGAGTCGTATTCATCTAAATTTAGTTGTGCCCTTAGGTCTGTGGAGAGTCGTATTCGTCTAAATAATAAGAATATGATTCCATTATTTTTAATAAATTAAAAGATGCCTCGAGATTGGTAGCATATTTTGACCAGTCAAATCATTCGAACACTTATCCATTACCTCCATTAAACCTCTTTTCATTTAGCAATGTTTCTTTTTTTCTTTTAATAAAGAAAAAAAAATGGAATTGTATATGAAAAGTAACCATTAATTACATTTATTTAATTTGTTGTTTTTCGTATTTTATTTTATAACAATTTGACTTAAAATTTTTTATTATTATAAAGTATTTTTTGTTAAATTAATTAATTATAAAAATTGTGAAATCGAAGTAAAATTAAAAAACATTTATGAGCGTAGTAAATATTAAATTTGGAGATTAATAAATAAAAATAAAAAATTAGGGCTGATCATATAATTTAAGGGAAAAAAAAAAGAATATAAATAAATAATAATAATAATAATAATAAATCGGTTGGGCACGAAAATAGTTAAAAGGTGGAGGGGGTTTTGGATGTTGATCGGAGAATGGTGAAAAAGAGGGAGAAAGGGTAAGCCGTCTGTCCCGTCATTCTGTACCTCTCTCTCGTCTTCTTCTTCGGACGCGTCTTCTCTTTCAGCTCCCTTCCTATTTTCATCCTGCTTCGCTAATTCCATTTCATCATCCCATTCTCCCTTCTCCATTCTCCTGTAAATCCCCCCCCCCCCCCCCCCCCCCCCC
>NW_019268526.1:3369104-3384597 GCF_002738365.1 Cucurbita moschata | reverse complement strand
ACCCCCCCCCCCCCCCCCAAATTCAATAAACAATCACTCTTCGATCGAATTTATTCATCCATCCCCTGGGATCTTCTTTAGCTCTGGAATTTCTGATTTTCCTTCAGCCTGCTTAGGGTTTTCCGTCGGACACTTTTCTTTTCAACAACTCCTCTGATTAGGTAAGGGTTTTGAAAATTTTGTACAATTCTATTGCTGTAGCTTTGCATTTTTTGTTTTTTTGTTTTGTTTTTTTGGCGTGATTGATGACGTTTTCATTTTCTGTGTAAGTTTGACGCGGATTTTTGCTTGTTTATTGTTGATTTTTTGTTTCTTTTTGTCACTATGTTTTCTAATTATGTAAATGGTCAACGTGCAAGGGTTTTGGATGCAAGCCGACTCTGGTTGTCCATATAAACTATGTTAGGTCTGAATTGCAACGCCTTTGCTACTACCAGCTGTTTCTTTCATCGGGCTGAATGGCATCCGTTGGAATAGCATACTGGACTTGGGCTTGCTGCCCTTCATCCCGTTGTAAATCAGGTGCAGTTCATATCTGAAAGCTGGAATAATGTGCTAGCCGAAGTTTTTGAAATGTTCCATTGCTATGGCTTTCTTATGAGTACTTTAGAATTCTGAACAGCTTTCAGTTAATTTAGTTTTAGCGCATGATAACTATCCGTCCTCTTTGTTGTCCATGTCTGAGGTCGTTCTTTTTATCTATTGAATTCGAGGGCATGGTTCCAATAATAATAATTTTGTTCTTTTGGATTCAGGATAGGGTTGTTTGGTTGCGGATAGTTTCAATAACTACTTCAAAGTTGAGGTTCTTAAAATCTCATGTACAATAAAAGTTTCTCTTTTTCCAAAATGATGGGCTGTTGTGGTTGCTTTGGGTTTACCAAAAAGCCTAAAAGGGTGCTGAGACCTGCTTCTGGCTTCAACCGCCTTTCTGAGGATTTTTTGTTGGGTGAAGACGTGGAAGATGAAGAAAGCTGCTCGTCTCATGATGATACTGCCAGTACTACACATGAAGAAGAAACCGAATCACATAGCCGTGTCAAAAATTCAGAAGAGATTTTGCAGCATAGAACACAAAATGGTTTGATTTGCCGGCAATTTCCTGTCAAAGAGACAAACAGAGTTGTTCGCTCAGAGGTGAACGCAGTAATTAATATGTCCATCGATTATGGGAAACTTGAATTGAACGTTATGCAGCTTCTAAGGCTGTTTAACTTGAATGTCGGTCTATTGTTATTCTAGGAATTGTTGCAGAATATGTCTAAAATTTTTTTTGCCCTTCCTGAACAGACTTTTAGCACAAATATGTTCTTTTGTTGCTTTTACATTTTTAGTCGAATGGACTTTGATCTGGCGCTATGCAGGGTTTTAGTTGGGTTATGTTTGATAATGGAGGGAAAAACATAAGTTGAACTATAGCTTCAAGTTTCTTCTACTGCTGGCAGATGGAGGGAAACCATTCTGTGTTAATGACCTTTTGCTTATTATAATATCACAAGCCTCTTGTCACTACTGTAGAAGGTCCAGTAAGCAGCTTTTTTCATTTGAAAACGAGTACCTGGTTATTAAATTTTGTACTGAAGCCTGGCTTTGATTCTTGGTTTTGAATGTACTGAGCTAGAAGAGTACTTGCATGCCTTACACCTATTGATAGAACACAAAGCTTTTTTTTTTTTTTTTTTTTCATAGCTCCTTGAATCAAAAGATTTAAAAAAAATACAATACCTCCCCAGCTCTATGGAGCTATGAACCTATCCTTTTGAGGAACTCAGCCTTGTATAGTCACCTCTAACTGGTTGTATGATGTTTTTACTTCGTGGCTTATTACTACTCTTGGTACTAACTGTTCACGTTAATGTTCATTTGTTGATTTGATATTCAGGATGAGAACGGAAACAAGATGGTCAATGAATATGTTCGTGAGTATAAGATTGGTGCTGGTAGTTATGGGAAAGTGGTAAGCATTTTCTGATAACATCAGTTTGTCATATCTTATCAATTGATATTATTGACTAGCTTTCTCATCTTTTTATGTAAACAGGTTCTATATCGAAGCTATATTGATGGAAAATACTACGCAATTAAGGTGTTCTTTCCGATATTTCTTTTAGTTGCTTTATGTATTTGGAGATGGAGGGGTTATTCTGTTGCTAGTTGTTTTTTCTGTCTCCTTGATGTTTGCGAGAAGGTTGAGATATCAAGAGGTTTTTGTTGATAAACCTGCATTATATATACTTGTAGGCATTTCACAAGTCTCATTTGTCAAAGCTGCGAGTTGCTCCCTCTGAGACAGCTATGACTGATGTTCTTCGTGAGGTAACCTGGAAATTCTAAATTAGTTGCCTCAGCATCAGATTTCCATTCGATGTCTGATTGTTATTCATATCAAACGAGGGTCTTTTTCCCTTTTAATGATATCTTAAATTTTTATTGGGTTTGAATGTTCAGCTCTTATTTTCATATCTTATTAAAATTTGAAAAGAAAACTCTCATTTGCATGTAGTGTATATTTTAGCTCCTTTTCTCTTTCACACATATTTCCCTCCTGCAACATTTTTGCTAAGCTTTGTTGGACGTATATATCTTCTTTAACTCGTAGGATTACCGTTGCTGAGTTTTGGATAAAATATATTATCTTTTTTTTTACAGGTTTTAATCATGAAAATGTTGCAACATCCAAACATAGTAAATCTTATTGAAGTGATAGACGATCCGGATGATGATCGCTTTTACATGGGTATTCATGGCATCTTTTGTTTTCTTTATGGACTTGCTTGAATCTTTGAAAGGAATTTAAACTTTACTTGAGCAGTCATTCTTTGCTTTAGTTCTTGAATACGTGGAAGGCAAATGGGCTTGTGAGGGTTCTGATCCACCATGTGGTCTAGATGAAAATATTGCTCGGAAGTACTTACGTGATATTGTCTCAGGACTGATGTATCTCCATGCTCATGTATGATCTCGATTCTTAACTTATACCTCTTTTCTTTTTCTCTTTTTTCACATTAGCTTAATCCTTAATCTACCTTGTATGTTAAACTTATCTCTTGTTAAAATAATAATAATAAACTATTGACCGGTAAAAGAGGAGTTTATATTACATTTAAAAGTTATATCTATTGTTTGGTTATTATATTATCTGGACTAGATGGCATTGATTTTTACTCGCACTTAATTTGCTGATACTTGACACATGGTTGCACAATCTTTTTTCTCTTAATAGTGTGATATGTACTTATTGCTTTCTTATAAAATAAAAAAAATGTGTATGGGCTATAGCTTATAAAATATATATCGTTTTATTGCTTGACATGATTTCAGTAGGCATTATCCTATGTATCTGCGCTAAGCTTAGCTGAAAACTCGCAGTGCCTTGTGAAATTGCTGGCAATTGGCTGAAATCTTGCCGAGTCTTGGTAAAAATAGGGCTATCTACTTGGTTGCATATAAGCTGACTGTTTGCTTGCTTTTGTTCCTCCTTGATTGGGTTATTTATATATATGTTTTCCAATTTTGGAAGCAGAATATAGTGCATGGTGATATTAAACCCGATAATTTGTTGATAACTCGCGATGGTACAGTGAAGATAGGGGACTTCAGCGTTAGCCAGGTTTTTGAGGTAATCAAAGGATTTCCTTCATCTCTTCACAACTGCATTTTTCATTATATTGTTGTGGTACCTTTTGAGATTCCTGTGAGGGTGATATTGACTTTTCATTTGCAGGATGAAAATGATGAGCTTCGCCGTTCTCCTGGGACTCCTGTTTTTACTGCACCAGAATGCTGTTTAGGTCTAAATTATATCTGTTTTGATGCTTAGTAAGGTCGGATTTACGTTGATGTATCTCAACTGTTAACTTCCTCTGTTATTAGGTATAACTTATCATGGCAAAACCGCCGACACATGGGCAGTTGGGGTGACCTTGTACTGTATGATACTCGGTCGTTACCCGTTTCTTGGAGAGACACTGCAAGATACCTATGATAAAGTGGGGAAAGTGTTTATTATTTGTGCTATTATGGCTTTCATTAAGTACACTGATGTTAAAATGAACATATTTCTTCCTCAGATTGTCAATAATCCATTGTTGCTGCCTGATGATATGAATCCCCAGTTGAGAGATTTATTGGAAGGGATTCTATGTAAAGGTACTGTGACTCATCTCCTCCAAGATTTTGAGTCCCAGAATGTTGTATGCTTTCTTAAATCATTAGTGAAATTCGTGTTCGAAAAACCCGATCACCTTTGATTATATACAAGCCTTTCCTGTTACAGATCCGAGCCAGAGGATGACACTGGACGACATAGCAAAACACAGCTGGGTGATTGGAGACGAAGGCCCAATCCCACAATATCTATGCTGGTGCAAGCGCAGTAGTTTTGTGGGGGAAGAGCAGTCAAACCTGCAACGAGAAGAAAGTGGGAGTAAACAGAATGATTTTGACATGCCTCCTAATTTGTCTGTGTAGTCTGGAGATTCGTGTGTGTAAATTTGAAAGGTAGATGGGTTAGCTCCTCCCTCCCTCCCTCCATCTCCCTTTATATATAGTTCTTTTTTGACCATTTTATGCAGTTTTCATCTTTTGTGTTGGTCTGTGTTGGAGGTTAAACATGGAGTGCAATTCTTTTATGGCCCGAGAAATTATGGGGTTTTCAAGACTTCAACTCTTGTGTTTATTTTAAATCTTTTTGTTTGGTTCGAGTCGACCCAAGTTTTTGTCCCATGAACCCAAAATCGAATCGATTCAATTCAGGTTCAGAAAAATAAACTCAACCTCTATAATTCTGGTTTGGTTGGTTCGGGTTATCCGATTGAATGAACGCCTAGCTGTCTGACATAAGCATCTTCAAATTTGATGGCCTGACATAAGCATCTTCAAATTTGATGGCCTGAGAAATTATAGGGTGCAATTCTTTTATTTTAAATCTTTGTGGGAATCCAAAACCTAACTGAATCAATTCAGGTTCAAAAAAATTAACTCTACCTAATTCGAAATATTAATTCAATCTAACTCAATCCCTATAATTCGGGTTGGGTTGGTCTGGATTATCGGGTACCTAGCTGCCCTGCTGAGAATGAAGAATTTTGTTTGGTTCAAGTTAACTCGAAGTTTTTGTCCCATGAACCCAAAACCGAACTGAATCAATTCAGATTCAGAAAAATTAACCCAACCTAACTTGAAATACTAATTCAATCCAACCTAATCCTATAATTATTTGGGTTGGGTTGGTCCGGATTATCGGGTACCTAGCTGTCTCACGGTGAATGAAGAATATATTGTAATAAAAAAACATAAGCATCGGCTGTTCAGCCACAGAGGAGAGAATATACTATTGAGCAACCACACATTTCCCAATAAACAATTAGGCCCAATTTTGAGCCCACTTTCATTAAGAAGAGGCCCAGCCCATTTACAAAGTCCGAACATTTTCTTTTCTAGTAGTTATTTTTTTAGATTTTATTTCTTAATTAATATTAGATATACTGACCACACTTTTCAAATCCTACCATCTAATAAGTCAATAATTTATGAAATATCTTAATTATTATTTTTTTAAATTCGAGAATATATTAATTAAAAGTAAAAACAAAAAATGGAAATGGAAAGAGGAGAAAAAAAGCCTCAAAGTGCAAAATGGAGAAAGGCGGGGCGAAAGTACAAATACCCAGAAGTACGGTGCTATCTGCGATAATTTACCATTTTTACTTTTTATTTTTTATTTTTTCCCTTTATTTATAATTTATATAATATATATATATTGTAAAAATTACGTCACATGGACACAGCACGGGGCCGCCCCCCCAATGTGATCTGGTGCCGCCGCTGTTTTCGCAAAGGCTGACTCCACTTTTCTTCTTCGTCTTCCCCAACTTTCCCTCCGACCATGTTCGTCGGTAACTATTTCAGCCGCCGCCGCCGCTCATTGGAGTCGCAACTAATAGATCCATCTTAACCCAACCAATAGATCCCTCTTACTTTCCCCAATTTCAGGTCTGGGATTCTTTTCTCAATTCTCTTGATTATTTAATCTGCTTAATTAATTTCCCTGTATCCTTCTTTGTTTTGATTTCGATCCATTTCCATGCATTAGGCTTCTCATGCGTATGGTTTTTAAACTCGAGGATCTTTCATGGATTGTTTCTCTGTTTTTCCCTTTATTCGATTGTTTTCATCCTGCGTTTGAGATTCCTCGCTAATCTCTCTTTAAAAAACCAAAATCCAGATCGTTCTATTTTGACGGCTGGAAAGAAATTCGGATCGTTCGTTGAGGTTATTAGTGAGTGATTCGATTACTACTGGGATTCTGAAGGTTAGGTGTATTCGTATTCTTAATCTGTTTGCAGAGGACTGCGAGGGCTTCTCTAATTGGTATAAGTTCGTGTAAATGGAATATTCCGAGTACAGATTCTTCACATTTTCACACTCTGTTTCAATAAATTAATGGGAGAAGGAAATAAGTGTTCATTGATTGCTGCTTTCAAGGGTCCGAATTTGTTCCCTGGGTATTGGGAGGATAATCAGAGGCCGCCTGGATATTACATTTTAAGATTGGTGGTCTTTATTGGTACAGCTTATTGATTCTTTTGTTTTAAATTATAATATCATTTTTTGCTGACTTTGACAAACAAAGTTTGTTGTAATACCTCACCGGAGAAGATGGAGGATGAAGATGTAAGTTATCATTCAAGAGGAGATTTGATGCTTGATGGTTTGCAGCGTCGACGCATATCGAATGATTCCCTTCTACCAATGCTCGATGATGATGCAGCAATGAATTGCTTTGCTTACGTTCGAAGGTCAGATTATGCTTCGCTATCGTGTGTTAACTCGAGGTTTAACAAGCAGATTAGAAGTGGTACATTGTCTGAGTTGAGGAAGAAGATAGGGATTGTGGAGTATTGGGTGTATCTGGTTTGTGATCTAAAGGAGTGGGAAGCGTTCGATCCCGATAGAAATAAATGGATGGCATTGCCTAAGATGCCTTGTGATGAGTGTTTCAATCATGCTGATAAGGAGTCCTTAGCAGTAGGCAGCGAGTTATTGGTTTTCGGTCGAGAGTTTTATGATTTTGCTATATGGAAATATGTATTTTTTCCTCATTGTTGGGTGAAATGTCGAGGAATGAACCAGCCTCGTTGTTTGTTTGGGTCTGGCAGTCTCGGTTCGATAGCCATAGTAGCAGGTGGGAGTGATATAAAGGGAAATGTTCTAAACTCAGCAGAATTATACAACTCTTCAAAGGGTCGATGGGAAACGTTGCCTAACATGCACGTCCCACGTCGATCGTGTTCCGGGTTCTTTATGAACGGGAAATTCTACGTGATTGGTGGGATGTCAAGTCCTACAGTGTCACTAACATGTGGGGAGGAGTATGATTTAAAGAAGAGGAAATGGAGGAAAATCGAAGGGATGTATCCATACGTGAATCAAGGAGCTCAGGCGCCCCCTCTAGTTGCAGTGGTGGAGAATGAATTATATGGAGTGGAGCATATAACGAACATGGTTATGAAGTATGAGGAAGCGGGGAACGCGTGGAAGGTGTTGGGGAGACTTCCGGTGAGGGCGGATTCTTCAAATGGATGGGGACTTGGTTTCAAGGCTTGTGGGGAAAAGCTTGTGGTTGTAGGCGGGCAAAGAGGGGTGGAAGGCGAATCGATTGTGCTTAGCTCTTGGTGTCCGAGGTCGGGAGTCGATAATAATGGGAGTTTGGATTGGAAGATAGTAGGAGTGAAGGAACATGTCGGGGTTTTTGTGTACAATTGTGCAGTTATGGGGTGTTGAAGAATCATCATTTATGTAACTCTGATTTCACAGACCATAGTTTTTGGTTTCTTCTTCTACAAAGGGATCATCTTTTGTTCTTAGTGTTCTTCTTCTCATAACTTTAGCACCTAATAATTGTTTGCATAGTTTCAGTCTTTGCTGGATCTGGCTTTTACTCACTATATGGATTACCTTATCACCCTATTGCTGCCTTCTGATTCATTGCGTAACAACAGGTAAAACTCGCCTCCCGACCCCTCCCCGTTGTAATTTTTGTGTCTATGCTTTCTTGTAGGCGAACATTTTATGTGAAAGTTGTTCCATTTACGGTTGTTTCTGGAATTCAAATGGCTCTGTTCTTGTTAGATTTCTTGTTAGATTTCTACTTTTCCTCTAAACACTTATATGGGCGTTCTTGTTACTCAACTGTGAGATCCTACGTCGGCTGGGGAGGAGAACGAAACACTATAAAGGTGTGAAAACTTCTCTCTAGCAAACGCGTTTTAAAAACCTTGAGAGGAAACCCGAAAGGAAAAGCTTAAAGAGGACAATATCTACTAGCAGTGGACTTGAGTTGTTATAA
The DNA here is from genome assembly GCF_002738365.1 of Cucurbita moschata. Lineage (NCBI taxonomy): Eukaryota > Viridiplantae > Streptophyta > Magnoliopsida > Cucurbitales > Cucurbitaceae > Cucurbita > Cucurbita moschata. Next base: position 3,376,247 of record NW_019268526.1, on the reverse strand, counting down.
ATCCATATTCATTTACTGTTATTTCTGGAATTCAAATGGCTCTATTCTTGTTAAATTTCTCCTTAAGTATTTTAGGGTTGTTGAGTCTAAGCAACAAATGGGTTCGATTCAAGCGCAGGTTAAGCTAAAGTTTGGACCGAACGGACCCTAACGATTGAAGCATTGCAGAACGTTTGTGAATAGGGGCATTAGAAGAGGTCTAAAAAGTATGAAGAATGAATATAAAAAAATAATAATAATAATAAGATAATGGTTTCCCCCACCCCCAATTTCTTTAGCATTTTTTTCATTCTATTTTAATTAACTAAAAAAAATTAAAAAATAATTCACTAAAATTTGAAAAGTAACAGTAATTTTTAGATTTTTTTTTTTTTGAAACTCCGTGTAAGGCGACTAGCAAACAAAAGTAATTTAAAAAATAATAATAATAAAAATAAATAAAATGGTTGAGACCTCAATGGAAAATACATTTTCCCCCAGGAAAATGCAATTTTTTAAAAATGGAAAAATGTATTTTTAAACGAAAATTAAGACATAAAATGACGTGGCAGTGATCCACTTGTCTCTATTTTCTTTTGAAATTCTGAAGTATTTCTACTTAATTTTCAAACATTCACGACGGTAAAAGAATATATATATATATAACAATAGGGGGGACAGCATGGGAAGTGCCTTTGATTGGACAAGGTCAGCACAATCATAACACTTGAAGAATGGCTGCAAATATAAACAGTTGATCTTAATAATAATAATAATAATAATAATAATGAGGTCTCAACTCAAAGAGATTCGTTCTGTTTTCCTGCCCTTTTTCATACTTTATTCATTTCAGACCACTAAGAAGAATTAATGAACTAATTCACTCGTCACTATCACAAATTCAAAACACAGGTTGGTTAGGTAGTGGTAAGGTAGGAAACAACTTATCCTAGTTGGACGAGCACGATTTTCTAAAATGATATGATATTATCCACTTTGAGCATACACTTTCGTTGCTTTGCTTTGAGCTTCCTCAAAAGTAGTCGATGTGTAACTTTCATCGTCCAACACCTGCCCTTAATCGAAACTCGACTCCTTTAGAATCTTAGTCATTTTTTACTGCCTTCGAGGAGGCTTGACTCCTTTTCTTTTGGAGCCCTTTGTTCGATATTTGAAGATTTACCAATCATTGGCACGACTAAGTTTAGGGCATGACTTTGATACTAAGTTAGACGAACAGGATTCCCTAAAATGGTATGATATTGTCCACTTTGAGCATAAGCTCTCATGGCTTTGCTTTGGACTTCCCCAAAATGCATCATACCAATGGAGAGAGTATTCTTTGATTATAAACCCATGATCATTTCCTAAATTAGCCGATTTGAGACTTTCATTATCCAACAATAGTACGGAAGATTGAAGCTACTAACTTTCAGAGAATCGGATACTAAAGGTGGGTTTAGTTGAGTCTGCGTCTACTGGAGTGTCAAGGGAGGTGGGCGGAAGTGGCAGTAGTAGGCCACAATTCCCACCATCCTCACGATTCCCTTTCCCCTATTTACTCTGCGAATCTCCCTCCTCCAAAGGCTAAGGCAAAGGGTCTCCTCCTCCTCCTCCATCTCCATGTCTGTCTTTGCTTGATTTCCAGGGAACACAAACTTGTTCTGGTTTTACTCTCTACCAACACAGGACATAAGATGAGTGATGGGACAGTTCCAGATCGTCTCCATAAGGTACTTTCTTCTCTGTTTCTCTGTGTTTTCAATCTTCTTCTATGTTCTAAGTAACTAGTCTGGTGTTTTTCAGGGCGGGGACTTGGCTGGGACAACAACGGAGGGAACCTCCCATGTTAACCATTGGAAGAGAAGGAATCTTGTTCTTGAGATACCTTCTCGGACACCGGATTTTGTTGCAATAAAAACAGCTCAAACATCAAGTCCTACACCTAGGAAAGTGAATTTTATGTTAACACCAACCTCTTCTTCAGATGCTATATCTTCAGGGCCATCTTCTTCATCCAGAGGCAAATCATCCATCAAGACTCTCTTTCCTAAACTTAGCTTCATATACCGAAGTTCCTCGGACGTCGATGAGGCTTCTTCGTCTGCAGGGACACAAGAGAAGGCTAAAGCTTCAAAGCCCTTGTCCATGGCCACGATCTTTACGCCTAGGTCGAAGCAGCAAGCTTCATCACTACCTGTAACTCCTATAGCTCATTATAATCCAGAATCTACACATGATGAAAACAACAAAGGGAGTGAACAGGAATCAGTAGTAAGCACACATGCTAATTTGAGTTTTATTAAGCACTGAAGCTGAATTATCATAGCATTAACACACAAAGACTGCAATTTTATTGTGCAGAGAAGAGGATCTCAGAAACGAATATCTCGCTCCCTTTCTCTTCCAACCAATAACAAGGGAAGAAGCATAAGGAGGACTGATTCATTTTTTCGTGTAATTCCTTCGACCCCACGACCGAAGGAAGGAGATTTGACATTGAATACTTCTACAACAGTAGAAATAGGTAAACTGGCCAGACTTCACACTCTGATTTGTTTCCATTTAGTTACAGGAAAGAGGTGGTAATTATATACTTATTGATCCTATAGTATCCAATGATTTTGCTGGGAAGAAAAAAAGCATGTACGGTCTCTTGTTCTATCAACATTTAAGGGTAAACAACTCTCTTAAATCCAATATTGTAGAAGATGTCAATCTCATTTCAATCTCATGGTCCAGAAAATAAAGATTCCAATGGTGAAGACATCTCTGAAGAAGACGCTGTTTGCAGAATCTGCATGGTTGAATTATGTGAAGGAGGTGAGACTCTAAAGATGGAATGTAGCTGCAAAGGTGCACTTGCTCTGGCTCACCAAGAATGTGCAGTTAAATGGTTTAGTATCAAGGGAAACAAAACGTGCGACGTTTGCAAGAAAGAGGTTCAAAACCTTCCTGTAACTTTGTTAAAGGTCCAGAGCATTCGAACTCAAGTGTTTGGGGCAGCTAGAACTCAGCAGGACAATGTTAATGGCTATAGGTCAGCAACTATCTGTCCTTATAGGGCTAGAGCTAAACGTCGACTCGTCATCTCTCTGTCTTACATACCATAGTCAAGACTAATATCTACTGTCTTTGAATAAGTCAGGGTGTGGCAGGAGTTTCCCGTGCTTGTGATTGTTAGCATACTAGCCTACTTCTGCTTTCTTGAGCAACTATTGGTAAGAGTAGCAACTATGAAGTTTTGAGCTTAAATCCATCATTTGTCACGTCTTCTGTAATATGTTCAGATGCAGGTTGCAAAAATGGGCACCAGTGCAATTGCCATTTCACTTCCATTTTCTTGCGTTTTGGGTCTACTCTCATCAATGACCTCCTCAACTATGGGTAGGTTAGCTCTAGCCCTATTCTATGTTGCTGAAGCATCATCTTTTCAATTCGTATTCGCTAGTCTATTATGTTAGGAATCACGACTCTCCACAATGGTATGATATTGTTCACTTTGAGCATAAGCTCTCATGGCTTTGCTTTGGGCTTCCCCAAAAGGCCTCATACCAATGGAGATAGTATTCCTCACTTATAAACTCATGATCTTCCACTAAATTAACCAACATGGGACTCACTCCCAATAATCCTCAACAATCCTCCCCTCGAACAAAGTACACTATAAGCCTCCCCTAAGGCTTCCTCACTTATAAACTCATGATCTTCCACTAAATTAACCAACGTGGGACTCACTCCCAATAATCCTCAACAATCCTCCCCTCGAACAAAGTACACTATAAGCCTCCCCTAAGGCTTATAGAGCTCTCAAATAGCCTCCCCTTAATCAAGGTCCGACTCCTTTCTCTGGAGCCCGCTTCCCCTTCATCAAGGTCCGACACTTTTCTCTGGAGCTCTCGAACAAAGTACACCCTTTGTTCGACACTTTAGTCACATTTGACTACACCTTCGAGGCTCACAATTCTTTGTTCGATATTTGAGGATTCTATTGACATGATTAAGTTTAGGGCATGGCTCTGATACCATGTTAGGAATCACGAGCCTCCACAATGGTATGATATTGTTCACTTTGAGCATAAGCTCTCGTGGCTTTGTTTTGGGCTTCCCTAAAAGGCCTCATACCAATGGAGATAGTATTCCTTACTTATAAACCCATGATCTTTCACTAAATTAACCAATGTGGGACTCACTCCCAATAATCCTCAACATATCATATTACATTGATATTCAACGAGCCCGAAACACTCACTCTTTTGACTCGGCTGAATTGTTATGTGAACTGTCTGATGGGTGCACTTTGGGATTCTTCTTTGACGATCTGTTGCTATTCTAGACTGTTATTTAGTAATCAATCCTAAACAACTTTTTTGTTTGTAGTGAATAGAAGATTTGTATGGGTATATGCAACAGTTCAATTTGCTATGGTGGTTCTCTTCTCGCACATATTTTACTCCGTGGTGAGAGCTCAAGCTATCAACTTTCCTATTAATTTGAACTGCATAGCTTTGTTAGCAGGGATTGGGTATCTTCTGCATCACTTATTGTATGAACCAATCTGAAAACTAATTCTAATAATGTTTTCATCAATCCCCTCTATGTTAGACTGCTTTGATTTAATACTTCTTTTCGGTTAGATCTTGGAGATGAGTTTTAGAATGGCTTACAGGTTGGTGTCCAAGCAGTTTTGGCTATCATACTGGCTACATTAACTGGGCTTGGCATCATCATGAGTGGAAGTTCAATTATTGTTGAGTTTTTAAGATGGAGAAGACGATGGTGGCTTCCAACAACACAACAGCACCTCGACTCTCAGAGAATCGCACAACCGGTACGATCGTCTATAGCTATAAGTTCACTGCACAATGCTATACCCCGCCAGCATCACACAGTTGTGTGAAGAAACAGTGTTGGCCAAAGTGTTATTGTTTGATCTATTGTGTATGGTTTTCATTACATGTAAAAGGACTGTAGGTGGTGAGTTTTCTGAACCATAGTTCCCTTGTATAGACTTTATGCCGTGGTTCTGGAAGTTGTCAACTTGTATCAAGTTTGTGGATATAATAGGAACACGAGACAACCAGAGAGTGAATCTGGTCTATAGCATTCTCATAAATGCATCCCACATAAATTCGTGATACTTTTCTTGATTAAAACCTTGCCATGTTCATACCAAGATTGTCTCTCTAGTTTCAAAAAGTTGAGATTTAATCATTGTGGTGAGATTGATTTCGCTTTCAACAGGAATAATTTATGTTTCTTAAGCTAAAATAAATGTATGCTAGGAAGTGTAAACAATGAACCCTAGAAATTATGTTAGTATGAAGTTTGCAGAATAAAATCACAGGTTCTCCTAGAATCGATTGTAGATCGAGAAAACTGAAACCTCACTGATAATTTAAGTAAATACTACAAGCATAGAAGTCCCGAATTTTCTGAGCAATTGGAATGATCAAGAATCTAAGAACTATCGTATGAAAAGAATAATCACACAATGCTATTCAGAATTAGTCAATAAAGCGAAGTGCTACTAGCAACCTCCTGGACAATGAGTTAATCAAAATAAAATGATAATGCTATTTACTCAATAGAAATGCTATCCTCTTCTAATACAGAGAATTCCATACCATCGACATTCAGTTCCTCGTAACTCATAAGAACGAAGATCTAGCAGCGTTCCCGTACTGAGATCGACGAATGTTGTCTTGGCGCTTCTTGTACACGATTCCTCCTATTCCAACGAAACACGCAGCGGCAATCACTCCAACTGCAATTCCAGCCTTCTTTCCTCCATTCATCCCGCCTTTGGAGGATTCCGACTCTTCTCCACCGTTATTAGAAATGCTGTTACGAAAATCGCCATCAGCCGCTGGCGATGGGGCAGGATTCAGTGACGGAGAAGGACCACGCGCAGGAGATGGACTGGGAACGAGATCTGAGGGCGGAGGCGCAGGAGGAGAGTGCAAAGGCGATTCCACCGGAGAACTCGCTGGAGCGTGAGGAAATGGAGTAGGAGAGAGCAGTGGAGGAAAACTTGCAGCAGATTCAGGGGGTGGAGATGGCGGAACTTCCTCCGTTTGTTCCAAAGAGAAAGCGACGTTCATCAAAAGAAGACAACAACAGAAAGCAATGAATTTCGCCATTTCCGTATTGTGCAGAAGAATCTCAGAGATTTGAGAATCAAAAAAGAGGGAATGTGCGTCAGAAGAAGGCGGAAAAGAGCCGAGCAGCAATAAAGCGGTTGAAGAAGAAGGCAGAAAAGATACAAATTGAACCAATGAGAGAACGCCACGTACGACTGTTTTTAAAAAAAACAAAATTTATAGTGATAGGACCACTGGATCCGCGCCGGTTGAAATATAATTGACTCCTAGCGGTGGAAATTAGTAATTACTCTCTTTATTATTATTATTATTTTTTAGTAAAATTATAAATACATTATTTTTTTTATTTTTTTATTTTAAATTTTAAAATATTACACTTTGCATTTGATGTTTGGGCTTTTTCTGGGCCGGTTCATTTGATCCAGTAAGCCTGTTCAGCCCAATTCACGTGGGCCTGAATACATAGTGTCTAAAACTTCTATCATTTTGTAATTTTATATAATTTTAAAAAATAATTTAAATTTTTTTAAACTAAATAATTTTTAATTATTATATTCTCAAGATTGCTCGTTAAATATTTTTAAAATTCATATACCGGAATTAAATAAATTAATGTGGATGGCAATTTTAATTTTTTTTTAATTATATAATGAAAAAAAAATATAAGTACAATTTAAAATATATATTACTAATATGGTGGAGCATTGTGAATGAACTGGCACGATAATTTCCCAAAAGGGCAGAAGAAAATGTAATCCTATCTGAGACAAGATGGGCCCCACAGGTGAGCTGGCAAAAACTGTTGATCCAACTGGACCATCGAGGAGTGACCTAGCAATGTCCCATCCACGTGAATCTTTAGGGCAGCTTGCAAGATTGGAGGGCACTACTAGCCACTAACCGCTAGGGTCCCCTCTAAAGGTTGCGACTTTGGTTCTCTCTTATTAGGTATAGCTTATACGTGGATGAGGTTGGACATCCAAACACTTCCAACTACACCCAAAAAAAAAAAAAAAAAAAAAAAAAAAAAAAAAAAAAAAAAAAAAAAAAAAAAAAAAAA
>NW_019268526.1:3358247-3368526 GCF_002738365.1 Cucurbita moschata | reverse complement strand
AAAAAAAAAAAAAAAAAAAAAAAAAAAAAAAAAAAAAAAAAAAAAAAAAAAAAAAAAAAAAAGTGTAATCTAGATTTAACTGATCGACTTCGACATTCTCTAACAGTATGGTTCCTATAACAGTACATGTTTAGTGATAGTAGATATTGTCCGCTTTGACCTATTACATATTGTCGTCAGTCTCGCTATTTTTAAAACGCGTCTATTATGGAGAGGGTCTAGCCCTACTCCGACAAGTGTTTCACATTGTCCAATGACTGACTCTGATACCATTTGTAACATCTCAAACTCACCTCTTGCAGATATTGTGACGTCCCACATTGGTTGAGGAGGAAAACAAACCATCATTTATAAGCGTGTGGAAACCTTCCCCTAGCAAACGCGTTTTAAAGCCTTGAGGGGAAGCCGAAAGAAGACAATATCTGCTAGTTGTGAATTTGGGTCATTACAGATATTGTCTACTTTGATTCGTTACATATCGTTATCAGCCTTAAAATTTTAAAATCTTGAGGGAAATCTGGAAGATGGACTTGAGCAGTTACCATCACAGTCGTCGAACGTGGATATTGATTTTACAACATCACCCTCATCTCTAGTGTCTATCTACAAAACAAACGCCTTTTTTTTTCATGTAAGTGACAACGACTGCAGATAATTCCAAAAAAGAAAACACGAAGATCAATAAATACTCGAGAAAAAAAAAAAAAGAAAGAAGGAATATTTGAAACGCTGTCACAAAATAATAATACAATCATCACGCCAAATATAAAGTTTAAAGGTAGTTGGTAGGTCCTCTAAAAGGCAACTCTACCACTAAATTAGTTTAAATTAAATTGCCCATTTTGTCATCATCTTAGCTCAATTAAACCATATAATATAACAGCTAGACCTCACCTACTAATAAAATGAAATCATAACCGGTTTAAAGATAAGATTATGTGACACATTTAGTGTATTAAAACTTAGCTTTATAACATTTTTGGGTATTATTATTATTATTATTTAATTTATTTAATTGATATATGGATAAGAATTCCAGAACCCACTACGACCTCCGCCACAAATTCCCGTCGATTCTAATCCATGTGCTGTCGTTTTCAAAGCTTGGATTTTTTAAGTAATCCTCTTAGCTCAAAATTAATACTTTTAATTATGATTATTAGCATTAAACAGAGATATTAATTATAATAAAGGAGATTCTTTTATTAATAAAACAAAGGATAAGAACAAAACACAAGAAAAGACGGCAAGGCAACAACGGTGGGAGTGGAAATATGTACAATTTCCAGTGCTAATAATTGATGTTCTTGATGAACTCCGGCGAGGCAGGGGAGGCTGGGACGAAGGCAGCGACAATTTGAGAGATCCAATTCCACCATCACTAATGATCATAATAAACAAGAACAAGAACAAGAACAAAAACAATACACAATCTTCTTAATTGAATAAGCTTTTTCAAGCGTTGCTTCTGAAGGATCCAAGAGCTTTAATGGCGCCAGCTCTGAGAACATACTGGTGGTAAATGGCAGCAATGGCAGCTCCGATGAATGGTCCAACCCAGAAAATCCACTGAAGAACACAAGAAACAAACAAAAACCCATTAATTATTTGTTGATTACAGAGGAAAGAAGGTTTGAATAAGTGAAATTGATGGATTACTTGATCATCCCAGGCCTTCTCTGTGTTGAATATGACAGCAGCTCCGAAGCTTCTTGCTGGGTTAATACCAGTTCCGGTGATGGGGATTGTAGCCAAGTGAACCATGAACACTGCAAATCCAATTGGGAGTGGCGCCAAGACCTTGAAGAAAACAGAGTATTGGTTAGTTGAAGAAGATGAAAACAGGGGAGGGTTTAAAAAACAGGGGTGGTGGGTTTGTTGTACTTACAGGAACATGGGAATCTCTAGCGTTTCTCTTGGGATCAGTGGCGGAGAAGACAGTGTAAACAAGAACAAATGTACCGATGATTTCAGCTCCCAAACCAGTGCCTTTGTTGTATCCATCGGCGAGCATATTAGCGCCGCCGTTATACCTAACATAGTAGGCGGACTGGAAGGCCTTGACCAAGCCACAGCCGCAGATAGCGCCGGCACATTGAGCAATTATATACAACAAAGCTCGAACGAGGGACACCTTACGAGCTAAAAAGAGGCCGAAAGTGACAGCTGGGTTAATGTGGCCACCGGAGATACCGGCGGTGCAGTAAACGAGGATGAAGATCATGCCACCGAAGGCCCAGGCGATGCCGAGGATTCCGACGCCGTTACATGGGTCTTTGGAGACGTTAGGGTCGCTTTGGTGGGAGTAGCCGATGACGGTCAAAACGGTGACGTAAAGGAAGAGGAGAGTAGCGATGAACTCGGCGATGGCNCATTTATAAGCGTGTGGAAACCTTCCCCTAGCAAACGCGTTTTAAAGCCTTGAGGGGAAGCCGAAAGAAGACAATATCTGCTAGTTGTGAATTTGGGTCATTACAGATATTGTCTACTTTGATTCGTTACATATCGTTATCAGCCTTAAAATTTTAAAATCTTGAGGGAAATCTGGAAGATGGACTTGAGCAGTTACCATCACAGTCGTCGAACGTGGATATTGATTTTACAACATCACCCTCATCTCTAGTGTCTATCTACAAAACAAACGCCTTTTTTTTTCATGTAAGTGACAACGACTGCAGATAATTCCAAAAAAGAAAACACGAAGATCAATAAATACTCGAGAAAAAAAAAAAAAGAAAGAAGGAATATTTGAAACGCTGTCACAAAATAATAATACAATCATCACGCCAAATATAAAGTTTAAAGGTAGTTGGTAGGTCCTCTAAAAGGCAACTCTACCACTAAATTAGTTTAAATTAAATTGCCCATTTTGTCATCATCTTAGCTCAATTAAACCATATAATATAACAGCTAGACCTCACCTACTAATAAAATGAAATCATAACCGGTTTAAAGATAAGATTATGTGACACATTTAGTGTATTAAAACTTAGCTTTATAACATTTTTGGGTATTATTATTATTATTATTTAATTTATTTAATTGATATATGGATAAGAATTCCAGAACCCACTACGACCTCCGCCACAAATTCCCGTCGATTCTAATCCATGTGCTGTCGTTTTCAAAGCTTGGATTTTTTAAGTAATCCTCTTAGCTCAAAATTAATACTTTTAATTATGATTATTAGCATTAAACAGAGATATTAATTATAATAAAGGAGATTCTTTTATTAATAAAACAAAGGATAAGAACAAAACACAAGAAAAGACGGCAAGGCAACAACGGTGGGAGTGGAAATATGTACAATTTCCAGTGCTAATAATTGATGTTCTTGATGAACTCCGGCGAGGCAGGGGAGGCTGGGACGAAGGCAGCGACAATTTGAGAGATCCAATTCCACCATCACTAATGATCATAATAAACAAGAACAAGAACAAGAACAAAAACAATACACAATCTTCTTAATTGAATAAGCTTTTTCAAGCGTTGCTTCTGAAGGATCCAAGAGCTTTAATGGCGCCAGCTCTGAGAACATACTGGTGGTAAATGGCAGCAATGGCAGCTCCGATGAATGGTCCAACCCAGAAAATCCACTGAAGAACACAAGAAACAAACAAAAACCCATTAATTATTTGTTGATTACAGAGGAAAGAAGGTTTGAATAAGTGAAATTGATGGATTACTTGATCATCCCAGGCCTTCTCTGTGTTGAATATGACAGCAGCTCCGAAGCTTCTTGCTGGGTTAATACCAGTTCCGGTGATGGGGATTGTAGCCAAGTGAACCATGAACACTGCAAATCCAATTGGGAGTGGCGCCAAGACCTTGAAGAAAACAGAGTATTGGTTAGTTGAAGAAGATGAAAACAGGGGAGGGTTTAAAAAACAGGGGTGGTGGGTTTGTTGTACTTACAGGAACATGGGAATCTCTAGCGTTTCTCTTGGGATCAGTGGCGGAGAAGACAGTGTAAACAAGAACAAATGTACCGATGATTTCAGCTCCCAAACCAGTGCCTTTGTTGTATCCATCGGCGAGCATATTAGCGCCGCCGTTATACCTAACATAGTAGGCGGACTGGAAGGCCTTGACCAAGCCACAGCCGCAGATAGCGCCGGCACATTGAGCAATTATATACAACAAAGCTCGAACGAGGGACACCTTACGAGCTAAAAAGAGGCCGAAAGTGACAGCTGGGTTAATGTGGCCACCGGAGATACCGGCGGTGCAGTAAACGAGGATGAAGATCATGCCACCGAAGGCCCAGGCGATGCCGAGGATTCCGACGCCGTTACATGGGTCTTTGGAGACGTTAGGGTCGCTTTGGTGGGAGTAGCCGATGACGGTCAAAACGGTGACGTAAAGGAAGAGGAGAGTAGCGATGAACTCGGCGATGGCGGCTCGGTAAAGGGACCATTTGGTGAGCTCGTCGGGGTCGATTAGAGGGGCGGGGGGTGGGTCTTGGTAGTCCTTGCCGTGGAATTCGCCTTGCTCGGCTGCTTCAACGTCCTTCGCCATGTTTGACAGAGGTTTAGAAAGAGTAATCGGCGATGAATCGGGAAGTGTGGCGATGAGAATGGGAAGAGGAGGGGGGAAGGGTATTTAAGGACAAGGGAAGAAAGTACCAGAAGGAAGGAGACGGGGGATGGGTATGAATTATGATTAGTGAGAGTTAATTATAATTAAATGTGTAATGTAATGTTTAGTGAGAGAGTGATGTGATAATGATAATGAAATTAAGGAAATAATAGGATTAATTATGAACCGCCCAAATGAGCTTAATTTCGCTTGCACTGGGCCCCACTTCCCGCCTCCAACGGCTCCTGATAGAGTTATTGTAAGGGTAAGATTGGAAATGGTCCCCTTACCGCCTTTTTTTTTTTTTAACTATTTAATAAAGTCTTAAAATTCCATTAATTTTAAATTTTTTTAATTTCTTTCCAAATAATTTTAATAAACTAAAATAAAACGAAAATTAGGTTTTTTCGTAGAAATTTATTTTATTGAATTTATTAAAATTAGAAAAGTCTTCCGATTCAACGGCTATTTAGCAATCTTACAAAACCAATCCAACGGATCTTTGCTGTTTTACGCATGTCTTAATCACTCAGGGGCAAATTGGTAAATTTGCATCATCCCCGACCCCACGCTCACGAATATGGACATGAACGCAAAACATACAAACAAAACCCACTGCTTTATATATTTTAAATATGTTCTTTTGCTTTGTTTTTTGTTTTTTTTTTAATAATAGTAACTAATTAAATATGCCATTCTAGCGCCATTTGGTTGTCATTTTATTTACTTTCTTACATATTTTTTTTAAATTAATTTATATTTTACCTTTTAACAACTTTTATTTCTAATCGAAATAAATATTTAAATGAGCTATGACATAATTATAAAATAAAATAATTGATGAATTATATAAATATTAAACAAAAATTATAAATTTTTATTAATTCCAACATTACTATTAACTCACCAAAAAATAATTAATATCAATTTTTATTACTTTTATTTTATTATTATTATTAAAGAAATGACAGCAAATATAAATTTAATTAATTTATCGTAAATTATTGTTAGGTGACGATTGGCCAGATAAACTTATCTGGAATGTGCACCTAATTTCCAATTTTCCATATTTTTTTTAATTGTTTAATTCTTATGTTTTTAATTACCAATCATTTAGTCCAACCACTACCATACCTTATTTCAAATTTTCTATTTTAAAAAATAATAATTTTATATGTTGACGATAATTAAGATATTATAAGGAAATTAATGCCTGGACTAAATTTTACGTAAATAAAATATCCACGTTTTAATATGAATTTATATAATAAATATAATACGTGATAATATTATATATTAAAATACACAAATTGAGCATTTAAAGCAACAAAAATTATAAGTCATCGTTGTGTTTAAATAATTAGAGAAATATTAATTTATATCGTTCCATTACTTATTTAAAGCTTTTTATTAATAATTTGGAGTGGTTTTCACTTGATTACACGTTCGTGAAAGGGAAACGAATAATTCTTTTTAAGAGTGTGAAAATCTCTCTCTAGTAGATGTATTTAAAAACTATGAGACTGACAACGATACGTAGTAGGTTGAATCGGACAGTATCTATTAGTTGTGGCCTCAGGGTGTTACAAATGGGTTAAAATCAAATACCGAGTAATGTGCCAGCAAGGACTCTGGCCCACCAAGGGAGGTGGATTATGAGGTCCCACATTGATTGGAGCGTGTAAACCTCTCCCTAATAGACGTGTTTTAAAACCGTGAGATTGACGGCGATATGTAATGAGCCAAAATGGACAATATCTACTAGCAGTGGACTTGACCTGCTACAAATGGTATTAGAGCCAAATATTGGGCAGTGTTCTAACAAGGATTAAAACCACGAGACTGATGATGATACATAATGAACCAAAGCAAACAATATTAGCGATGGACTTTAGTTGTTACAAATGATATTAGAGTCAGACATCAGACTATGTGTCAGTGATAATTTTAAACCTTATACTGCAAACGAGAGGTATTAATATTTTAATATTTAACGTGCAATGAATTAAATTTTATAAACAAAAAGATTAAATAGACAATTAAAAAAATAGAAACGTATTAAGTAAATAAATAAAAATTATAATTGAACCTATACTATTTTTAAAGGGATTAATTTTTGTAATTAAAAAAAGTTAATTTACTTCGAAGTAATGGTCGAGAGACGTCACATAAATTAATTATTTTTATAATTTTTTTTAGAACTGATTAAAATATTTAAATAATAATAAACCCTAAAAAGCTTCAAATATGTGGCAAATTCAACCGTACAAACCGACTTTAATTTAAAATAATATATATTGAAATTGTTTAATTCGGAAAATGGAGCATCGCAGCCGCCCACTCGACAAATTCCACAAACTAAAACAATCTTATCCACAAATTAAATCAATATTTTCAACCGTTTTTTTTTCTTTTCTTTTTCTTTTAAAATGACGGGATTTGGCTTCATGCAAAGGAAAAAATATGTGGGCTGTAGAGCGACACGTGTCGTGTTATAATTCATTTTGAATATAAATATTTAGGAGTAAAAATAGACGAAATTGAGTGTGACAGACATGGTCGGTTAGGTAAGTTTAGCAAATTAATTTTTTAATAATTAAATGGGCATAATAAATTCATTTTTAATTTTATTTTAAATCTTAAGAATTTGGCTAATTTCTGCACACTTCCATTAATTGTGTGTAATAACAACTCGATTCTCCAGAATTGTGGAACAAAATTGGTAAGAATTTTTTATTTTTAAATTTATTTTTTTATTACCCTGATTAACTCCCAGACTCCAATAATAAAATGATATATGAATGAACTAAAACAATATTAAAAAGTAAGAGATATCTTAATAATTTTTTTTTATAAAAATAAATTAGGCGGAAATGATTTATATTAATACTGTATGTAACAAAAGTGACCGTATGAAAGATTCTCATTCTTAACATAGTATTAGAGCATCATTTTTTATGGTATAAAAAATTTTAGAAAATAATTTCTCTTGCTGTTCGTGGTTGTTTGAGATGGATCTTATCTTATATTCTCTGTTTCATGGCTTGGCTGCAAAGCGCAAGTGTATGGCTAGCTGTAGTGATAGACGTTGTCGGAGAGGGTCTTAGCATACAAAATATGCTTGTTTGTGTCTGTGGCCGACAACAGCGTGGGTGTTGGGGCCTTGTTAATTCTAACCATCTGTGGCTGCTATCAGATCAATCGGAAAATTTTCATGGATTGGAAGCCTTTTAGAGATTCTTTAATGGCTATTAATGGCTGTGGGTTTTGTATATCTCCATGGGAAAAGATGGATGACTATGTTAAAAGCAGGCCAGTGAGTCCTTCAGTTTCTCTCTCTTATTCTTTGCGTTAATTTTGATTGAGTGTATTTGTTGTGGAGCGGTCCTAAGAGTGAGTTCGTATGAAAATTGTCGAGAGAAGCCATGAGATAGGAATGATTAAAGATGCCCTAAACCGACGAATAGGAATGAAATTCTTCATTTAAATTAGAAATGGAGAGGGAGTGAAGAACATTTTTTCTCGATAAATAGGAAGTGGGGAACATTATATTCTCCGCCCCCATCCAACCCAACTCCCGGCGAGTATATATATATATATATATAAAATAAATTATTTAATTTTCAAACTCTAATTATAATATTTTAAAAAGATTAGGTTGTAGTATTAAATTTTAAATTTTTACTCCAATTATTAATTTGTTAGGATTTTTACCAATTTTTAATATTATATTAAAAAATGAAACTTTTTTTAAATAATTATTTTTTAAAAAAGAAAAAAATTACTAGCGGGCATGGGAAACCCGTACACAAATTTCTGACGTAGAATTTCTACACAAATAAATGAGAAATTTTGTAAGAATGACGAATGAAATAGGTGACAAAAATGGAGACAGAAAAGACTTTCCATTTCTGCTCTACCTCATAGACTTGTCTAGGAATGATAAGAAAAGGAATGGATGGAAAAAGAAAAAGAAATTAAAATACAACTTAATATATAAAATTAATATTTTTGAATTAAATTATCTCATTTAAAATTTAATAGATCAAATAGATGTAAGTAAATTATTGGGCTTGTTGAGGAACAGAGCCCATGAAACCGAAAAGGTCCATAGTGTCGAGCTCTAAATGGGCCCAGGCCCAATTCAACAAACTGTTGGGCCTGTACATTGACGTTTAAGCCAGGCCTGAGAAAGTAAAGCCCATGAGGACATTAAAACTAAAAAGTAATGAGTTTATCGTGAGATAATCAGAAATAACGAGATATTGAAAAATGGAGGGGATATTTTGGGGTTGTCATTTGTGAGAGGACAAGAGTGTAACGAGGCCAGCTGGCAAGCAAACGCACGAGATCCAAGCGTGGGGCCTACATCACGTGCAATCATACTTCTTCCATCGCCTACAATAGAATATCGCCACGTGTCGTTTTGGACTCAATATAAAAAATAAAAAATAAAATAAAATTATCCAATTGAAAATCTCCCCTCTTGCTTTAAACTTTCCTCTTTATCCAAATCTCAAGTCTTTCAAAAGAAAGTAAATAACCCAACTCACGTCGCGACAAAAATTGACTCCAGCCATTTTCCTCTTCCCAAAATACCCCTCTCCCGGCCCATCCGAGTTGCGTGACACAATAGGCTAGGCTTAATCTCCACCTCATACGTGGCTATTATCGACGCCATTCATTTACATGTCGGTTGACACCGACGAGCTGTCCTTCCCCGATTATCATGGGGTGCGATTCACAGAATCCTTTATTAAGCAATATGAGTGGATAATTGAAATATCCAACGTGGCATTTGCATGAAAATCGCAGGGAGTTTTTGGTAAATTCATACGTACAACTGAATAGTGAAAATAATAAAGCCTTATCCATTATCAGTAATGAAAACCCCGTGGGCCCCACCGTTGTCTCTCCCCCACCCCAAAGGCTTTATAAAAAGGGCTTAACCAAATGTAATCTGAACCCCAACGATTTGGGTCTTTGATTAGAGAAATTCGTTTAAAAAAGAAAATACACAGCCGTTGATTCTCATGGCGACCGGAAAAAACTGTTACGGTCGCTCCGATTACCGTTTTCTCACCGGCCACCACCGCCGCCCGCACTCGTTCACGTCGGAGTTGTCGTTTGAATTCAACGAATCGGACATTTTCAACCTCGGTAGTTCGGAGTCTCCGGAGAGGCGGAGATCTCCAACTCCGGGGACGTCGATATCGAAGAAAGGTTCGTCGAAACGGGGGGAGGGCGGCGGAGGTGGAGCGTCGTCGCTGCCGGTGAATATTCCGGATTGGTCGAAGATTCTGAAGGAGGAGTATAGAGAGGAGCGGAGCTCGGAATACGAGGGGGATTTGGAGGAGGAAAGCGACGGCGACGAGGAAATGAGAGTACCGCCTCACGAGTTTTTGGCGAGGTCGAGAACGGCGTCGTTTTCGGTGCAGGAAGGAATTGGGAGGACGTTGAAAGGGAGAGATCTGAGTAGGGTCCGAAATGCAATTTGGGAAAAAACTGGGTTCCAGGATTGAAATATCTTAGAAATAAACCAAACCATCACAATTTTACGACATGTAGTTTTAGCACGTAAAACAAAACAAAAACTGGGAAAGGAAGGATTTCTCCGACGCGTCGTCTTCTTCGTTTACTTTTTTTTTTTTTTTTTTTTTTTTTTTTTTTTTTTTTTTTTTTTTTTTTTTTTTTTTTTTTT
>NW_019268526.1:3348668-3357224 GCF_002738365.1 Cucurbita moschata | reverse complement strand
TTTTTTTTTTTTTTTTTTTTTTTTTTTTTTTTAATTTTCACGTTTGCCATATTGGCGTAGCTGGCGAGTTTCTGGGAAATGGATGTTTCATTAATGGGTGTAGTATTAAGCAAAATATATCTTTTTCCTCATATTCTAAAAATAAAAATAACCTTTTAATAAATATTATTTTTGTGTTTTAATTTTTAAAATACTCTTGAATTAACTCGATTGCTTCACTTATCTTGTATCACGTGCCACAAAATGATTTCTCCCATTAAGCTAAATGGGGTCGGAGATCGTCTTCCATCCCTACCCAATCCTGTTTTATTCTTATATATAAATAAAGAAAAAACTAATCGAAAATTTTGAATTTTCAAATATTATTAGATTTATTACTATGTTTTATACGCTATATTAAAAAATATAAAATATTTTGAATATGTATATATTTTTAAATGTATAAAGAAAAGTTCTCACAAACATGAAAAATTATAGTCCTCACTATTTTCATGAATATCTTTAAATATAATATAAATAAGAGGTAGATAAAAGGAAAAAGTTGACGTGGCTGCTGACTTGTTGATTGAGTAGATGACGTGGAAAAAGGAGACCAACGTGGCAATAAAGAACCAATCCTACCCATTAAAAAAAAATTCGAAAATGAAAACTTTTTGCCATCTTTTAACTCCGAAATGAAATGGATTCCAGGATCTCCGTCGGGCAACTCTAGCTGTTCTTCAGCCCTAACACCGCCGCCGCCGCCACCACCGCCGCAAATTTCATCTGCAACCAACTCACCACCACCCTCTAAGTATGGGCTTTTGTAGTCGCTGTCATCGGAACCACCGGAGACTCCATCGTTGATTTGATATATATATATAAGAAAAGGCCGTTAATAATATGACTGCAATAAACCAAATAATTATATATATGTATATATATATATTTCAATTATGTGTCACAATCTTTCAATTATATTTCCCATAATTTTTCTCCTTTATTTATTTTCTTATTTAATTACATAACTTCGGTTTATGTGGTTTATAAATTGACAATTAATTACTAATTCATTTTCAAAACAAAAGAGAGGCCCATTAGGCCCAAATCCTGAAGGCTATGTGGACCACAAGCCCAAGTCGTTGAATTATGGGCCTATCACAGATTGGCCCAAATAGCTATCTCCTGGGCTACTTTTATTCCTTTTGACAATTATGTCCTTCCCATTACAGAATAAGGAGCGATAGTTCAAAATCAAAATTAGCTCAACATCGTTACGGGACTCTCTACGATCGTATGATATTATCCACTTTGAGTATAAGTGCTCGTGACTTTGCTTTGGGCTTTCTAAAAGGCTTCATA
Source organism: Cucurbita moschata (assembly GCF_002738365.1). NCBI lineage: Eukaryota > Viridiplantae > Streptophyta > Magnoliopsida > Cucurbitales > Cucurbitaceae > Cucurbita > Cucurbita moschata. The sequence goes on along the minus strand of NW_019268526.1, from coordinate 3,355,883 downwards.
TCAATGAAGAGTGTATTACTTGATTATAAACTCATTCCCTAAATTAGGTGACGTGGGAATTTCATCTAATACTTTTCACATTCAAAAAATGCCAACGCAACGAGAAATCGACCACTAGTAACAAAGCGAATATAAGGTGTCGAGAGGACTGTCGCAATCAAGTGCACTTAGACAAAAAGGTGTGATCGAGTCGAGGTGCTTTCAATTAAGCTTATAGTTTACTTAATCATGAATCTTTAGTGAGAAGGTTCGTAAATCTAGTAAGAGCCCGTAATTAATTACAATAAACTATTTTGAATTAATTATGAAAATTGAACAAAAAAAAGAAATATATTTGGAAGAGATCACATCCCATGCAGTTGACTGAGAGCAACAATAAATTCTCAATCTCTTCACTATTTTGTTTTTGTTTTTATCTTATCGAATAACAAATCAATTACCCACTCGCTTTCGCTCCAAAGTTTACTCCAATCTGTCTCTCTGGCCGATGAAATCCTCTCCATCGTCCTACTTCACTCTCCGGCGACCACTGAGGCGGTCAGTTTACCTCTTCCGCCTCTGCTTGCCGTTTCTATAGGTGATTGACGGCGGGAAGGGAGCTGAAATCGGAGGCGAAATGTACAAGAACCAGCTCCAAGAGTTGGCGCAGAGGAGTTGCTTTAATCTTCCTTCTTATTCGTCTGTTAGGGAAGGTCCTGACCATGCTCCGAGGTTCAAGGCCTCCGTTAACTTTAATGGCGAGGTTTTTGAAAGCCCTAACCATTGTCCTACTCTCCGGCAGGCGGAGCACTCGGCGGCTGAGATTGCTCTCAATTCCCTTGCGAATCGCGGTCCATCTCACTCGCTTGCTGCTCGGATCCTGGTGCGTATTCTCGCTAATTCATTGTTCTGAATAAGTTCCTCTTGTTGTTGCGAGTATTGTGTTTTACTTTGTGTTGGATTTCACTTTTATTGTTCTTCTTGATCTTCTTTTCTCAATGATCAGTAACTTTTACGAAGTAGAATAGATTGCGTCGCTTGACATTTTTCCGCGCCATGTTCGAGTTCTATGTCTCATTTCCTTTGCCGGTCTTTAAACCTATTATCGCAGATCAAAATCTGCTAGAATTGGAATTTCGATACTTCGTACAGCGTAAGTTGGTTTGATTTCCTTCGATTCCTGAGTACGACTTCACCGTACGCAGCGGTGACGCCTGAACGTTCCGGCTTGCGACCTCTATCGGTCGGAGTGGAGTCGGCGATTACGATAACCTGGCTTTTTCATGATGCAAAATTACATAAACACCCTTACCTTTTCCCCTTCTTTCCTCTAATGGCTGAGCGGATTCCTAACGCAGTTGTTTTTTTCTGACGAAGCCGACTACTCTAGACTTTAAATTCAAGAAACAGAGTATATTTTAGGAAAGTTACTGACGGAAGCCCTCAACATTGATGGCTACCTGGGTTTGTTTTGTCGTTATCAATATCACTACGGGACCAGTTGCGTGCGGGATTTTCTATGGGGATGGTTGGTAATATTAAATTTGCTTGATGCAGTGTATTCAGTGGCCGAAATTTTAGCTTTGTAGCTTTAAATTACTGAAATCTCGAGAGGAAAGTAATTAAGAATTTATGTTTTAACTTGTCCTATTAGCTTTTCCTTTATACGTCCCTGAAAGCCTCTGTATGCGCTGCTCAAGTTGATGGCTGTTGATGTTTATCGTTCTATGATGTCAATTCTGCATTGTTTGTTAAGGATTGTTGAGAAGAGTCTAGATTGGCTAAGGATTTGTCCGTAAGAAATAAATCTCCATTGACATGAGTTCTTTTGGGAAACAAAAAAGTAAAGCCACGAGAGCTTATGATCAAGTCGATAATATCATATCATTGTGGAGAGTCGTAATTCCTAATATAGTTGCTCTGAATTTATTCATATGTGAATACAGGTCTTTTGTTATCTGAATTTATTCATATGTGAACACAGGTCTTTTGGTTTAGTGACTAAGTAATATCATTATGATCAGGACGAAACAGGGGTTTACAAGAACCTCTTGCAGGAAATTGCCCAGAGAGTCGGGGCTCCGTTGCCACAATATACAACAGTCAGATCAGGACTTGGACATTTGCCTGTTTTTACGGGGTCTATAGAATTGGCTGGAATCACGTTCATTGGGGAACCTGCCAAAAATAAGAAACAGGCAGAGAAGAATGCAGCCTTGGCAGCTTGGTCATCTTTGAAACAATGTGAGTTTGTTTTTTGAATTTTTCTTCCTGAAAATTTAAAACCATCGTAGAAGATCATGTAGCTAGCAGAAAATGTTATACATTGTCATTTTCTATGACAGCCCTCATCCCCCTGATTCAATTTTTCTCAGCAGTCTTTAAGATTCTTATTTAATGAGCTTAGTGTGCTTTAATTTGGATATTACATGGATCTTGATCATCTTTGGAAGAAGAATTTGGCATTGGATTTTCATTGATATATTGATTGTCTGTCATTAAACATGTGGATGATTTGTAGTATGTTTCCTCTATCCAGTGGCAAAAGAAGCGGCAAGTTCATCAGCAGTTGAAAGCAGCGACGAGCCCGAGCAAGTTATGATAGCTCGGGCACTATCAAACTATTGTTTAAAAGAGAAAACGTTCAGGACTAACTCAAATGCCCCAATGCCATTCCCAAAGAAACTTTCACTTCAAACTCCAAGAGCAACCAGTCAGCAACCTCCCCCTGCAACCACATCGAAAATTCTCCCTTTCATTTGCCAAAAACCAGTTCCTCGAAGCAGACTACCACCAACAAAAAACAACAGCACTACGTTACCATCACATCCTCTTACAGCCTGTGGGAGTCATCCTCAAAAGTTCCCGGCACCTGGAGCCGTTCCTTATGTCCCGATTCAACAATATAGCATGCCTTGTCGGGGAATTGTACTACCTGTGACTATAAGAACTGCTGTGCCTGTTTACTCTGCATCACCATGCCCACAACCCCTGAAGGTACCCTCCCAGATGCGACCTTCCCAACCCATTCGAATTGCCCCTCCTGTCTCTATTAGACAAGCCATTCCAGTTTTTGCTGCTCCTCCACCATTGTCAAGAAAGGAACTCTCTGCTCTTCCCAAAGGAGATTCTCCCACTGTCCCTAAACAAGATCCTCCAACCATTGCTACTGAGGATTCTGCCGATTCCCTGATAGCAGATCATTCAGTTGCTTCCACCCCAGTCTCGCTCACTGTGCCTCCTAATCAAGTACCAGAAACTCAGAACACAAAAGCAATCAATTTGGATGAAGAAACCAAAACAGTTAAAAATCTGAAACAGCCCATAATCCAATAGATTGTCATGTTTACCATATGATGTGATAATCTCAAATCATCTAATGTTATTAGATTAATGTTCTGTTTTAGTCTCCTTTGTAATGTCTCGACAGTTTTGTGTTTGCCATATATGACCAAATAGTTAGCCTTAAGGTAAACGAGTGAGTATCCACAGCCGAATGTTAATTCTGAAGTCATTCGCCTTTTGCCATTTGCCAAAAGATTTAAGTCATTCATTCACAACTTCTCAGTTTCCTTGATTTTGCAGGTTCTAAAAGCCAAGGCAAGTGTTAGTTGAAAATGATTAAGTGGGTTGAGCTCCATATCTCTTCCAGGTATTTTCTTTTACAATCTTATATTGTTTTTCATCACTTCTCCATCTTTCTGTCTATTCTATTGGGAAGGAAGACGTGGAACACGAAGGGTCTTAATTCTTAAACACAAAAACATATTGAAAGATACAAAATCATGAAACCAACCAGCAATAAGGTTAAGATTAAAATATCATTACATCATATTCTTAGTCTTAGTCTAAAGCATTGAAAGCTGTCTGAAAGTAGAGGATGATAGGGAGTATGGATTTCTCATCCAGACGGAATAAAACACAATAATTTCACCCTCCAAATCATAACTATAAACATTCGAAGCCTAAAACATTGACCTAATTCTAGTTTGTTATTACCATATTTTACCCTTTTTTTTTGTCTACGTACTTCCCAAATAAGGACAGGATGGTTGGGACTAAACTAGAAGAAAGAAAATCAGTGTGATATAGCGCAATCCTATCTAGTTATTTGCAAAAACACATAGTTCTGATCTGATATTAATCCCAGAAACTTTCAACAATCAACTTAATTACTCATAGCATTCATCATTAAGATCAGTATTAAAATGCAAAACAAGAAAGTGATTAATCATAACTGTGACCCACGATGGGAAATTTGGATCCAATACATGAATCAGCAAAATGGGTTTTCAATTGTCAAGTGTCATATCAAATTCGGTGGAAAAAGAATTGGCATGAACTACTTTTTTGTTTTTGTACTATTGTTGAAAACATTCTAATTGCCCAGGATGGCAATCTTCAACACCCATAATTGATGGGAGTTTTGTAGGGTTTCTTCAGGTTAAAATATTGGAAGCAAACAAACAGACTAACAATTCTACTCTTGAAAATTCACCTCAAGAATCACTTGAAAAACACGTCGAAACACTTTTAGATGAACAATATCTAAAAACAACATTTTCAAAAGTGATTTTGATCCCATTGCTAATTGTGGGGGAGATTGAAAACAGGTATCAATCAAGTCTCAGCTTAAGAAGGAAGGAAAGTAAAGGGTGTGGTGTGTAAAAGAAGAGGGAAATGAAGAATGGAGAGTGAAATAAAGGATGGTTTAATTTGGTAGAGCAATTCCCCCAACCACCAATCTCTATCCATTGAGTTTTTACTTTATATGGTGAAAACAACAGAGGCCTGAAATGGGGAATATGATTAGGGGCATTGGCCAAGTTTTATCTTTTTAGAGCCTCTAAAAAACAATAGTTGTGTTGTGATAAAAGTGTGGCAAAGAAGCAAAGTTAGAAGAGTGGGACCAATTCTCCACTAATATTATTCCTTTCCTATGACAAAAGCAATGGCTTCACCCAAAAGGCGATGGAACCCTCCACCATATCTCTATCTCTCTCTCTCTCTCTCTCTCTCTTATATTATATGTTTTGTGTTGAAACAGAAAAGCACAGAAAAGAGAACAAAAGATGAAGGAAGGATTATAAGGGTGGGGCGAAGGGGGAGGGGACAAAGTGGAAGAATGTTAATCCCATAACCTAAAGTTTTGTAAAGCAAAATATACCCATTTGACTTTCTCCTTGCTTTTCCTTTTCCCTTCCCCTACTCAAAACACTTTATTTATTTTACTTCATTAATATGATTCCTAATCTCCCTTCCCACTCTTAAGTCAGACTTGGATTGAATACTGAATACTGCTTTCCATTGAATTTTATAGGTATCTACGAGATTGAGTATGAAATTCTGTTCACTCACTTCAATTTGAGTATTTATTTCCATCCCTTTATTAGTAGGATTAGAAATCTTTTATTTTACATATCCATACGATTGAGTTTCTTAGTTTCTCATTGTTCTTGCTTTTGAAAAGGAAGGATTAAGAAAATCCTACTGATTGCAACTTTCTCCAAATCTCTAGGAAAAACATGAAAACAAGAGGCTGAAACGGTACGATCCCTCCATCACTCTAGAACGAAAGTAACTTAGAGAGTCATTCCATTTAAGGCAAGCATGTGTGGTTAATGGTTATGGGAGTAGACACAAATGTTCGGGTGTCCGAGCCAAATGGTCATACGACAACTTCACTTATTAGATCAATACTAGTGGTCCATCCCAAAATCAAATGGAACAAGTAAAAGATCCCTCTATTACTTTGGGAAGAGGATCTAGATAGTTTGTTGAACTATATGGACAAGTAGACGTTCCTTCCTTAGAAAGTAACAGCCTCATCCAAAAAAAAAAAAAAAAAACTTGAATTTTTCCAAAAGCTGCATTGTTTTTTTTCCTAAACATTTCTAAAATATTCGATTTATTACTATTAAACTTCGGACCGTGTACTTACCTCATCCCTTTTTTGACAAATTATTCTAAATGAGACGAATTAGAAAGAGGCTAAGTTCTTCAAGATATCTTGGAGATGAGAGTAAACAAATGGAATGTCAAGTAAGGTGGTTAGGTTAATTGTGAGAAGTGGGGAGCACGTGAGGTTACTTTTTGCGCGTGCCAAAAGGGTAGGGGGTGGAAAAAAAAATACATGGCAACCCATTATTTCATATTAATTTATTCCCATATAAAAATAAAAAATAAAAGAAATATATATTTAAAAAAAATAAAAAATAAAAAATAAAAACCGAAGATTTGAGATTGTGGACCAATTTCGCCTTTATTTTAATTAAATAATAATAATAATAATAAAAATATAAGGAATGTTGGTCTGGAATTATGAAACCGCCTTCAAACTCCGCATATTTTCGTCTTTATTGTGTTAGGGATTTGGCCTTGATGTTCCCTAGAATTCACGGTTTTGCCACTCGCCCTTAGAATATTCTTATTCTTTTCTTTTTCTTTTTAATTTAAGAGATTTTGTAGATAAAGTTGGAAGATTTAATACCCAAAAGAAAAAGGGGAGAAATTTTGAAAGTGGACTCAAAGTCTAAGGTGGTGTTGTCACACTTTTTACTCATCCAATTAGGTTATACCTTAAACTTAGGTCTCTACAACCCTATCCTCTTTAACCAAATTGAATTCATAAAATTATTACGTTTGAAATATTGTTTTTATTTTATCTTTTTCGATCACTGATATTTCAAAAGTGACACGTTGATGCTTCGTTTCATAATCATTTTACTAGCTTTTGTATCAGCCAAACCCATCGATAACATATATTGTCTTTTTTAGACTTTTCTTTTAGACTTCCACTTCTTTATAATAAATGTTTCGTTCCTCTCTCTAACCGATATGTGATGTCACAATCCACCCCTTGGAGACCCAACATCCTCACTGGCACATTACCTAGTGTCTGGCTTTGATATCATTTGTAACAACCTAAAACCACCGTTAGCAAATATTGTCTTATTTGGACTTTCTCTTTCGGGCTTCTTCTCAAGGTTTTAAAAATGCGTCTTCCAAAGAGAGGAAACCCGAAAAGTAAAGCCAAAAGATGACAATATCTGTTAACGATAGACTTGATTGTTCTAGCTTTAGTCATGATTTTTTTTTATCTATAAATATTTTCTAAATCTAAGCTAAATTTTGAAAATTAAAAAAGAACTTATTTTTTGTTTTTGTTTTCATTTTGGCTGTAAATTCAAATTCGACAAAAAAAAAAAAAAAAAAAAAAAAAAAAAAAAAAAAAAA
>NW_019268526.1:3343158-3347584 GCF_002738365.1 Cucurbita moschata | reverse complement strand
ATATATATATATATATATATATATATATATATATATATATAGTCTCTACTTGAATACATCTTTTAATTACATAAAATTTATTAAATAACTAATTTGAAAATTTATTAAAAGTTAAATTTAAAATTAGGAAGATATGAAAATAATAAATTTATATGTATATATGTATTTACGCAAAAAGAAGAGGAGGGTAATGCCATAGAATGACGGCGTCTAGTGGCCTAACTCGTCATTTCAACTCCACACAAGGGACAACGACGTAAATGCGCCGAAATCACATCACTTACAATATAATATAAAAAAATAAAATCAGCTTATTATAATAATTGTTATTTAATAATATATATTATCTAACCAAAAAAGAAAAAAGAAAAAAAGAAAAAAAAAAGGGTACTCCCACTGGCAAGTTTTGTCGGTATGCGTGCAGATCAATTTCTCTTCTTCTCTTTTATTCTCACACAGTCCTCTGCTCAGATCATCGTCTCTTTGCCTTTCTCTCTCACTTCGCTTCACGCCCAAACATTTCTTTCTTCTTCATTATTAGGGCACCGAGCTCCTCTCCCTTCCTTACTTGCTTCTCACTCGCCCTTTTTTTTGTCTTTTTCTCTGTCTCTTCTTCTATATGTTTCTCTGGAACGCCACGGCATTCGATGCCCACATGAATGCTTCTACTTCTCTTTCTTTCTAATGGTGTTTATGCGTGGCGCATAGCGAAAGGGGGCGTGGGGATGTTTAGCTCAGCGACCCAGTTTTTACTTGAACTTCCACTATGAGATATCGAGTTTCTTTTTCCATTTCTTGCTGCTCAAGAGCTTTCAGTTGAACGAATTAGCTTTGATTTCCAGAACCAGAGGAAAAGGGGTACTGTTTTTAATTTTGAGCCGAGTGTTTGTACTACTGGGGCTTCATTTTGCAACCCCATTTGGCATTTCCCTTCTCTAACGAGGTCCTAGCCTAAGAAAACTTCCTGGGGTCTCGAATTTGAGCCTTTAAATCTTCTACATAAGCTTTGGAATCGAATCCATCAAGCTCTTCGGTTTCTGTGTTGGGTTTCTCAGCGATTTTATCTTGGGATATTAGAATCTGCGTTGTGGGTTTTAGACGAAATGGCCATGGCTATAGCTCATCACAGGGAGAGTAGTAGTGGGAGCATAACCAGGCATCTTGACAGTACTGGAAAGTACGTTCGATACACTTCAGAGCAGGTGGAAGCTCTTGAGCGAGTCTATGCTGAGTGCCCGAAACCAAGTTCTCTTCGACGGCAGCAGCTCGTCCGGGAGTGCCCAATTCTTTCCAACATAGAGCCTAAGCAGATCAAAGTTTGGTTTCAGAATCGCAGGTATTTGCACAATCCTTTTTCATCATTAGTATCTTATCATAGTTCTTTGATTTACTACCCAGATGTTTGGCTTCAACTCTTAGCATTTCTTCTCTCCTTCGCTTCTTGATCTGATTTTATGTCTAAAGTGATTCACTTTTCCTGCAATTTCAAATGTCCAGACACCGGTGGCGTTTGGAAATAGTATTATGAATCTTTTGTTTGCTTAACCCGAGAGGAATGTAATAAAAACAGCTTTAATCGTAGTTCTAAGTTTGTTTTTCTTACCATACAGAAATAATTACTTTGGTTTTGGAATTTTGCTGTTCTGGGATGCGGAATGGTAATGGTGTTTGGCCATGCAGATGTAGGGAGAAGCAAAGGAAGGAGGCTTCTCGGCTGCAAACAGTGAACAGGAAATTAAATGCTATGAACAAGTTGTTGATGGAGGAGAATGATCGGCTTCAGAAACAAGTTTCACAATTGGTGTGTGAAAATGGGTTTATGCGGCAGCAATTGCAAACAGTAAGCATAATTATTATGTATCCATCTGTTAGTTTATCTTCTGCGCATTTACAGATATCCTAAAAGATACAATTTTGTTAAATGAAGTCCTTTCTTTTTGTTTATATTAAAAGTGACTTATTTTCTATATTAACCATATTGATAGTTTGACATGTAGTATATGTTGGCACATTTACGGCAGAAATTAGATAATTCTGGGCTAGGTATTAAATTTCTTTTTGTGGATGTCAGAAGTTTAGATGCCTATTTTGGTGTAGAAGAATTTTCTGTTTTGATTTTTGATTTTTTATGTTTCCATAAAGGGTGGTTTACGATCCTATTGTTATGATTATTATTTCCCATGTTTCAGGTGCCAGCAGCAGCAACTACCGATGCAAGCTGCGATTCTGTGGTCACCACTCCTCAGCCCTCTCGACGAGATGCTAATAACGCAGCTGGGTAATTTTCTAAACCAATTAAGATTTGTTTTTTTTTTCCTTCTTACCTCTAAATGAGCAGTATGTTTGCTTGTCACCGTACCTTATGCGTCTTCCATGTGTTTGGCAGACTCCTTTCCATTGCAGAGGAGACCTTGGCAGAGTTCCTTTCAAAGGCTACAGGAACTGCTGTTGATTGGGTTCAGATGCCTGGGATGAAGGTTTGAACGTGTTCTTAAAATAGAGATTTTTATGCTTTTAAAGTCATCTTTTATTATCTGATATAAAACATCATAACTGAATTATACTTTATTGCCAGCCTGGTCCGGATTCTGTTGGGATATTTGCCATTTCACAAAGTTGTGGTGGAGTGGCAGCAAGAGCCTGTGGTCTTGTAAGTTTGGAGTCTTCAAAGGTAAAGACCAGTCATGTCAGCGATAAACGGTCATGAGTCTGTAAAAGAATTTTAACAATTAGGTTTTCTGCAGATTGCTGAGATCCTTAAAGATCGTCCTTCGTGGTTTCGTGATTGTCGGAGCCTCGAGGTTTTTACCATGTTTCCAGCTGGAAACGGTGGGACAATTGAACTTGTTTATACACAGGTAAAACAAACTTGTCTGTTTTTATTTTTTCCTTTCATGTTTTAGTAATGGTCTTATTGAGCACAGTAGTGAGGGGAGTCTGTTCTGTTGTAGGTGTATGCTCCAACTACCCTTGCTCCTGCACGTGATTTTTGGACGCTAAGATACACAACAACTTTAGAAAATGGCAGCCTTGTGGTAAGCATGAGTTTTAGTTGTCACATGAGATAGTAATTTTCTCTATTGGAAAAGAAACATTTATTTTTTATCCATCGATATTTATACGCAGTCGATCTTTCTTGAAAAATAGATGTGAAGGGTAATATCTGTTCTTTTCTTGGCCCTCCATATATTCAGGTTTGCGAGAGATCACTCTCTGGTTCTGGTGCTGGTCCTAGTGCAGCTGCTGCTGCTCAGTTTGTGAGAGCTGAGATGCTCCCAAGTGGTTACCTGATTCGACCATGTGAGGGTGGTGGATCCATCATACATATTGTTGATCACCTAAATCTTGAGGTTTGTTTTGCATGCTCTCCCAGATCTTTTTTACTTTGTAAAACTTGATTCCTTGATTGTAACGTTACTCCTATTTTATCGACATTGTAGGCATGGAATGTTCCTGAGGTGTTGCGACCACTTTATGAATCATCAAAAGTAGTGGCTCAGAAGATGACTATAGCAGTAAGAGAATTGTTTCCTGAAGCATTATAGATCTTTTGAAAAGTTGTAGTTTTTAATCAAGAACTTTTTTTACATACCATTTGGAGCTTGTTTGGTACACATTATAATGCTGAAATGTGATTTTTAGAAAATTAGTTTACAAATCCCCACATACCTATTATGCGTTCTACAGTGTAGTCTTCTGGTTAGTGGCGCTAGGTGTGGAAAATATGAATTGCTGAAGGAAATTTCTTTCTTAAAATCCATGTATGATAGCGAGTTTTTGATGACCCTTAATGCTGTACTGCTCGAGAAGAGGGCAGCGAAAGCATGACTTAAAAATTGTATTTTTCTTTGATTTATCAATTGAATGCATACTTGTCTTTGTGAAGGCATTGCGGTACATTAGGCAAATAGCTCAGGAGACAAGTGGTGAAGTGGTTTATGGTCTGGGCCGGCAACCTGCTGTTTTGCGAACTTTTAGCCAAAGATTGAGCAGGTATCTACATGCTCTCTCTTATTACTGTATAACATGTATGTCAAACTCATATGTGCATTATCTTCTTTCAGGGGTTTTAATGATGCAGTGAATGGATTTAATGACAACGGATGGTCATTGATTAATTGTGAAGGTGCTGAGGATGTGGTACTTGCTGTGAATTCTACGAAAAATTTTGGCACAACATCGAACCCTGCTAACTCCTTGACTTATCCTGGGGGTGTTCTTTGTGCTAAGGCATCCATGCTACTCCAAGTATGATTATTTACTGTTGCGTAAGTTATGGTAGCTATTTTCTTCTTAGCATCGATTTTGATGTAGTTGACTGTCATGAACTGGTTTGATAAATGTGGTAGAATTATTCTCTCTCATTAATGAGATACAAATAGAGAAATGATTTTGTTCATTTTTCTTGTTTTTTTTTTTTTTTTTT
>NW_019268526.1:3327676-3342544 GCF_002738365.1 Cucurbita moschata | reverse complement strand
TTTTGTTTTTTTTTTTTTTTTTTTTTTTTTTTTTTTTCCATGCTAGAATGTTTCTCCTGCTGTGTTAGTTCGTTTCTTGAGAGAACATCGCTCAGAATGGGCTGATTTCAACATTGATGCGTACTCTGCGGCAACCCTTAAAGCCAATTCATACGCATATCCTGGGATGAGACCCACGAGGTTTACTGGTAGCCAAATCATCATGCCACTTGGTCACACAATCGAGAATGAAGAGGTTTGTTTTAAATGGTCTCTGTTTCTTGTCATCTAGTGCTTAGAGCTATATAATATCTGATTATGGTGAATTCCAGTTGCTTGAAGTAATTCGACTTGAGGGACATCCTATGGTACAAGAAGATGCTTTTGTTTCGAGGGACATTCATCTTCTTCAGGTTGGTATTTGATTATTTATGAAGTTCCTTTGAATGCTCAATGATCTTGTCTGGTTTAACAATAAGTTGCTCATGTTGCAGATATGTAGTGGAATTGACGAGAATGCTGTAGGAGCCTGTTCAGAACTCATTTTTGCACCTATTGATGAGATGTTTCCAGACGACGCCCCGTTGCTGCCTTCTGGCTTTCGAATCATCCCATTGGATTCCAGATCAGTTGAGTATGATTGTTTCATATGAATTTGTAGTGATCCTCCATACTTATTCTTGATGTGAATTTTTAATTTTGGCTGTAAGCATAAGTTTCGCTCTGAGGATTGAATTCTAGTGGACAATGTTGTTCCCATCCTAGAATTTTTATTTGTGTGGCATATGGAATTTATATTTTAGAATATGTGCCGTGTTTTAAACTCGTCTTGTGCCGAATGTGTTCATTTGCTCGATGAATGATACCCTATAACCCGAAAAATTCTTAATGCAGAGTGACGCGAAAGGTAGTCAACGTACTCTGGACCTAACATCAAGTCTTGAGGTGGGCTGTGGAACTAGCAATGCTGCTGGAGATGCATCATCAAGTCAGAGCTCTAGATCAGTGTTAACTATTGCATTCCAGTTTCCATTCGAAAGCAGCATGCAGGACAATGTTACAAACATGGCACACCAGTACGTACGAAGCGTCATTTCCTCAGTGCAACGAGTTGCAATGGCCATATCTCCTTCTGGGGGCAGTCCAGCACTGGGTCCAAAGCTGTCTCCTGGTTCCCCAGAAGCTCTTACTCTAGCACACTGGATATGCAAGAGCTATAGGTATCTTCTGATCACAACTTTTCTTTCATACACTGCACGTGTTAGTTAGTTGTGTACGAGCAGAAAACGGAAATATAAAGGATACAACATTGGAGGATCTAACTAGGCTATGTAGCTCGACGATACTGTAGTTTATTAATCTTTTTAAATGATTTCTTGTTTCAGTTTCCAACTGGGATCAGAGTTGATCAGGTCGGATTCGTTGGAAAACGAATCCGTGTTGAAAAATCTCTGGAATCATCAGGATGCAATATTGTGCTGTTCGCTTAAGGTACATAAAAAAACAGCATATAGAAACACTTCTTTTTCAGCAATTTGATTGATTTTGTCTGGTTTTACTTGCAGCAGGCACTGCCTGTTTTCCTGTTTGCAAACCAATCTGGTCTTGACATGTTGGAGACAACTCTAGTAGCCTTACAAGACATCACATTGGATAAGATCTTTGACGAGTCTGGTCGCAAAGCTCTGTGTTCTGATTTCCCAAAGTTAATGCAGCAGGTAGATTAACTTTCACTCTTTGCATCAAGATTCTGTTGGTAATGTGTATTTTTGTAAACTGTGTTCGGCTTTTCGTTCAGGGATTTGCATACTTGCCTGGTGGAATATGTGCATCGACCATGGGGCGACATGTTTCATACGAACAAGCCATTGCGTGGAAAGTCCTTGAGGCAGACGAGACGACGGTCCATTGCCTTGCCTTCTCATTCATCAACTGGTCTTTTGTTTGATTGAAGCAAGCCTTCTTCAATGGCTCCTCGACCTCATCCATTGGAACAAGAGAAACGAAGATGAAGATGTTTGTTTCAACGTCTGGCCTCCAAAGTAATTTAATTATTTTGTTAATTAATTGGTTTCCATTTCATTCTGCTTTTAATGTCCATTTTGATTCATGTAAATATTGGCGAGCCCATTAGATTACAAATACATGACCCATGAAGGAGACAGTTTTGAAGCTTTTCAGGCTATGGTTCTTTTTCTCATCATCCACCAACTACTCTTGTCCTGTTAAACATGTTTCAAAGTTTGATAAAGTTGTTGGGAGAGGAGTCCCACGTCGGCTAATTAAGAAGTCGATCATAAGTTTATAGGTATGACGACTTTTGGGAGAACCAAAAGTCACGAGAGTTCATGCTCAAAGTGGACAATATTATACCATTGTGGAAGTTTGTTATTTCTAACTAATAATGACCCACGAAAAGATAGTCTTAACTAAGATCGTGCATTGCATTGCATTTGTCGCCTGACTTGGTCTCCCCTCATTGAGACCTAATAAAATGATAAAGACTTACTATTCCTTGGGATTGGCTTTGGGCCTTTCCTGCCCAGTGGAGAATCGAGATCAAGAATTCTTACTATTTCTTAGATTCATGGACTCAATTCAATTCAGTGGAATCTTTCATTCACATTTTTGAGTCCGAACCTCTCCGACTCCACTTTAGTCATTAATCAGTCGATGAGCCAGACCGATGAAGCAAATCAACTGATGATCCGACTCACTCAAAGAATGGATGAGAGCATAAAAGCTCTGTAGATCGTTTCATTGCTTTGGTGGGAAGGGAATGAGTAGCCTTTTTCTTTTTGTTTGGTTTGACTTTTGTTTTAGAAGGATTCATCATTCTATTTTTACCATAAATGGAAGAGCATTCATTAAGATATGCTCTGAAATAATGAACAATTATTAATTACAGTATTATAAAGTAAAAAGCTCATTTATTAGTTATTACGCAATAAACGTTCAAATTAATCATACTTTTTCCTAGTCTAAGAACAAAATGTTTGTCTTCTTGTCTGTGACTTTTGACCAGTCTAAGAAGAAAGGGTTTGGAAATTAATGCAAGTTTTATTCTATTTTAGTTTATTTTATTATAAATATCAAAATTTAGTTCATGTATTTTACGATATCTATATTCATCTATTATACGTGTAAGGGCTTCAATTCGCCGAGCTTAAGTCTCAAGTCCCCCAAGAAGAATTATATTTCAAGTTCTCAGCCTGTGCATCTAGGATTTCTAGAACACAGTGTTTAACCTACCGGGAGAATTTCACAAATCTATGTAATTTTATCATTCAACCTGGATAATTAGTATGATATATATTATATATATTTACGAAAAATCGAAGATAAAATGAAAGACTATGGCCGTATCTTAACAATAGTTGACAAGTAGTTCTTTACTCGACAGAGTTTCACAATATTTCACCTAATAAGGCCACAAGAAGAAGAATGTCGTTCTGATCTATCCAAGACTGAGAAACATGTACGCTTATGAAACTCACGACGGGGGAATGATTCTTTCCCATAATACACACAAGAGATAATGACAAAACGTTCTTATTTTCAATTAGTGCACAGGACATCCAGAGGAAGAGAAACAAAAAAATCCACCTTTTTTAAGACAGCAGCACTGGATTCTACATTCCTCCAAGAATAATATCATGAACAATGAAGAACATCAAACTAATATCATATATAGTATTTGAAAATGTAAAGGTTTCAATAAATGAAGTGTAGAATCCCAACAAAACTGACGGTAGGAAGGAACAAACAAAGATGAATGCAAGGGGAAGGGGTATTTACTGATGTTTGGTCGAGTTACCTTTCATCTTGATGCAAGTGACCAGAAGTTGAAGAAAAATGAAGGCAATGTGGTGAGCCAGCAGAGGAATGCCATTGCAGTTGCTGATTGAAGCTGCACACACTTGTTCACCGAACAAAGGTCCAGGTCGTTGTCTATTAGGACTGTGATGCCCGCACAAGCACATGCTGCTGCAAATGTGAGCGTGGTGGTGATCTGTAGGAGGAGACAAGAGAGCCAACTATTTCACTGTTTATAACCGACATAGCAAGCAAGCCCCATGTACTCAAAATTTGATGGTTGTGATGACGATGATAATATTATCAACATGGGTCAGAAGACACAAGTTCTCAGATACTTGCAACATTGGTAATCAGTAGCTTCGTTATAACGGTAAATGTCCAAGTCCACTACTAGCAGATATTATCTTTAAATTTTCCCTTCCGGGCTTCCCCTCAAGATTCTTCGCAGACTGTAACAGTCCAAGCTCACCGCTAGTAGATATTGTTCTCTTTAAGTTTTTCCTTTCGGGTTTCACCTCAAGGTTTTTTTGCAGACGGTAACAACTTAAGCCCACCGCTAATAGATATTGTTCTCCTTAGGTTTTCCCTTTCGGGCTTTCCCTTAAGGTTTTTTGCAGATTGTAACAACCTAAGCCCACCGCTAATAGATATTGTTCTCTTTAGATTTTCCCTTTCAGGTTTCCCCTCAAGGTCTTTCATAGACTGTAACAGCCCAAGCCCACCGCTAGCAGATATTGTTCTCTTTAGGTTTTCCCTTTTGGGCTTCCCCTCAAGGTTTATTGCAGACTCTACCGTCCCAAACCCACCCCTAGCAGATATTGACCTATTTGAGTTTTCCATTACGAGCTTCCCCTCAAGGTTTTTAAAACGCATTTGCTAGAGAGAAGTTTCCACACCCTCGTAAAAGAATGTTTTGCTTCTCTCTCCAACCACTATGGGATCTCACAATTCACTTCCTTCGAAACCCAACGTCCTTGCTGACACTCGTTCCTCTCTCCAATCGATGTGGGATCTCACAGAGACGACAGAAAATGTTTGATATATGAGAAGTTAAATGGACAAACAGAAGAAGATTGTAAAAGCATTTCAACGAGCCAATTGGTTTCAGATGGATTTAGGTGTTAAACGAACTTACCCCATCACCTACAGCAAAAAAAGTAACAATTGGACGATTATGCAAGTTCCGCTTCACTAAAAGAGCATAAATGTCAAGAACTGCTAGGAAAAAACTCCATAAGCCCTGCAAACCGGCAGCTGCGACAAGGTAGCTGAAGCAAAGAAAAACATGGAGTGTATCAGCCATTGTTATCCAGTAGAAAATGCAAATCCCTCAACAGTTAAGCCCATTCAGACGTGATAATTGAAGAATTTAGGCTAAACAAAACTGCATAGTTATCAATTCACAACACTGATCGCACGTAGAAATTAACTATGAAAATACTGGAAACTAGTAGCGTATTAGATTCAGGGGACGATTATAGTGCCTTGTAAAGTCAAATTTGAAGAACGATTATAGTTCTTCCTTCATCAGCGTTTTGAATAAGAATTCGAGAGAATTAAAGAAGAAAAAAATTGATCAAGTCAAGGAAAAATCACCTAAATGCAGAGACAGAAGCGAAGTCGCTGGAGGCGGCCATGACACCAAAAGCAGCAGCGGCGAACCCTAACTGGAAGCAGCGAAGAGCGAGACCACCGCGAGTGCCGGGCATGCCCTCTATATTCTTCATACTCACAATCGGTGCGACGTCTCCGACATCGGTCGCCGGTGTTTCCTCCACAGGATGAACTGACGCAGAGCTCGCGCTCATCTCTCCCAACAATGCAATCAATTCATTTCTCCTTCGAACATACACTCCTCAATTCGTCGATCACATCCCAGGTATCCACCGAAATCGCCCTCTGATCCTGCCCTTTTTCGCCCTAGAGAGAAAATCAGTAGCAATCGAACGAATCCGATAATCCAAGATTCAAAATCCTTTCTGGTTCACTTGATTATAGAATTATCCAGCCGGAAGGGACGAATCGGAGAATCATAGGTCGTTAGTTCTTCGATCGAAACGGCGAAGCGCAGACCGGCGACGAAGGGTTTATAACAATAGTCGTTGATCGGTCAACTTTGACTTGTCGAAAAAATTACTACTCCTCCTGTGCTCTTATTGGTCACTGGATATTGGTGGGGGCCAGTTTGGTGAACTCATTCATACGTGGCATTAATTTAATAAATGTGGTCCCTCACTTCAATTTATCCAATTATTAAAATATTATAACATTTATGTAAGTTTGTTATTATTATTATTTTATTTAGCAGTCGTTGAGTATTAAATTAAATTCCAAAAACACCCTTAACCTTTACCACGTCAGCGAGCCCAGTGCGACGTGTCGTTTTCAAATTTCAATCAAACGGTAATGGAACCACGTGATTTCGAAATCAACCGGCAATTCCAGTAGGAAGTCGTCATACGACATCGAGATTCACTATTTTATTACATATTTATTTATATTTAAAATATTCATTTCTTTGGGTAATGCGGTCAGTATCATATTTTTAAATTATAATTTGACTTTTCTTTTAATTAAAAAATTAAAAATAAAAATAATTCCATCTATTTCTTCCTAATTTTATTTTTATTTTTCGATTTAACCTATCTTAATTTAAAAATTATTATAAAAATTAAGAATATTTTACGTTTGTAATGGAGGTTAGTAATGCTATGACTCGTGAATGTTAGATTTTAGTTATTAATAGTAATATGCAACTTGAATAAGTACAATTTTTTTAAATAATTAAAAAAAATAACAACTCGACGACTAAACCCAATTCAACTCGACGGGTTGGGTGACTTGGGTTACTACCAACACAATTAACCTAAAATTTCGAGTTCGGCTACAAATTTTTTCTAATTCAATTGAACCCGTGTACGTGACGAGAGGTAAAAATTTAAAATATGTGAAAAAAATTATTTTATAAATATTAATAATACAATACATATTTATAGAAAAGTAGTAATGAAACTTTTTTACCTTTATTTAAAAAAAGAACAAAAAAACAGAAGAAATTTGTAGGAAAAATATGGTGCAGCAGGTGCAGGTTATGCAATGGTGCGCACCTTTTGCGCCACCAAAACTTGGACTCCGGTTCGAGATATTTTTCCTTTTATTTTTCATAATTTGTATTTATTTTAATTAATTAATTAATTAAAAAAAAAAATATATATATATATATTATCATCCTCTTCCTTGTCAGAATTTTGAAAATAATATTTCATTCGTGGCTCTGTCTTCTGTTCCTCCCCATCTTTACAGACTTGCCTCCTCCCGATCTCCATCTCCCTTAAAATTAGGGTTTCCAGATTCACAGCTCCCCAGGCTCTCAAGCTGCTGCTCTTCTCTGTCTGGAATCTGCACCTCCTTTTTATCCTCCGCTCTCCAACTAAACCCTTCCCTGCAAATAGGGTTCGCAGATCTACCTCTCCATCAATTTCCTCAACATGTTTTGGAGGCTAACTTCCCTTTCTACTTCATCTCCTGTAAGTGATTCTGATACATCTAATTGCACCGAATACACCTGCCCAATTCATGCTTTGGGGTTTTCAAATGGCTGGGAATAGGGACGGAGTTGTTTTAAAGTATCGACGATGGATTTCTATTTTTGTTGTTTGTGTTGACGTATCTTGGTTTGTACCACGGGCAATTACTTTGTTTTCAATTTGATTCGCTGGCCATTTCTTTTGATGGAGCTCCCTAATTAAATCTGGGGTTTGACACTCTAGTTGTACTTTTTAGGAAATTGTTTGCTGTCTGGACTGATTGAGTTGGACTCCAGCAGGTTTTAGTGCTTGTCATGATTGTTATTTTTAATTATTGTCACATGCACGTATTATGTGTTGCAAAATGAAAACCGGTGCTGCTCCCCCTTTTTTATTTTGTCCTTCTGAACTGTCCCTGAAATTGAAACGCGTTAGCGTTTGTCGTCAGTTGTGTTTTTCCCTTTGAAGTTGTCTCGATTAAGTCTGATGAAGAGTTGACCTGTTATGTTCATCTGCATCCGGTTTCCAAAGAAATTCCAGAGTTACGCTGTGTGATTGTATAATTACTTCTTGAATAAATGACATGTTCTCTAACCTTCTGAATTTGTTTCAAGTCTTAACGGATGAAGAGTTGACCGTTTATGTTCATCTGGACTCTGTTTCCATAGAAATTTCAAAGTTAGGCTGTATGAGTGTAACGATGTTTCTTGAATTGTATAGCATTTCTGCTAACTTTTTGAATTATGATAAAAGTTTTCCCATAGTTTGGGGAACATAATATATTTTTTTATTGAAAACAAAATAGCATTATCATCTCCCTCTCCCCATTTTTTCGTTAAAAATGTTTCAGAAATGGAAACAAGAACATCAATCAAATGTAACCAGTTTGGTTTGGAAGGATGAATGAGTTAGATGTAAACTGCTTGATTCTTCAGCATATTATGTAACATTAGTACCTTCGCATTATGAACAACCTTTTAAAAGGCTAAAATTAGCCTTGAGGCTTTTACTCTTGAAGAGGTGAGGCGATTTTACAAATCTGAAATTGGTAGGACCAAGCATTGCTAAACAAAATAATCATATGAAGTATAAAAAACCACCTTTGTCAATTGCCATTTAAACAAAAATTCTAAGATTGACTTATGCTATAAACTTTGTCTTCAATACTGGTGAAGTCACAATAGGAAAATAGAAAAAGTAGTAATAGTTCAAAGTTTCACAAAAGCTTTTATATTTTCTAAAGATGAGGCAAATCCATATATTTCTTCATGAGGTGTGGAGACTTTTAAGCGTTAGTCCATTTGATAGAGGTGTAAGCTTCTCACGCCTCTTCTAAGAAAGGTTTAAGTCTCTTATGGCTGAAGGAGGCGCAAATCTTGAGGCTAAAGGTTGTTGGCTTGTCTCAAGATGAGCCTCAAGGTGTAAGTTTCAATAGCCTTTTAACATTGGTATTGAATCGGTTCCCATCGTTCCTCAGAAAAGTGTTGCAATGGAGGCATATAAATTCTTTCTTTACTGTTATTATTTTTCATAAATTTATAAGTAGGCGTGTAAATTTAATTATACTTACATCACCATTTTATCTTCTAATGTTTTTTCATTTGTTTCACTGTCAGGTGGAATCAATTTTAGACAAAGAAAATTTCTCATTGGAAGAGCTTCTCGATGAAGAAGAAATAATCCAAGAATGCAAAGCCCTGAACAGTCGTTTAGTTAACTTGTAGGGTTCTTTTTCCATTATATCATTAGCTTGTTCTTTTATTTTTAATCTGATTCTTTGTGTTAACATAATATGCCTATTTCAATATTGGTTGAATGTTCTTATGGGTTCGCATGTTAGTAATGTATGATGAATATGAGCAGGAATGGATCTTTATGATTTACCCATAAAATTTAATGGACAATTGTTTTTGCCTTCAGTCTACGAGACAGAGCCCAGGTGGAACAACTATTGCGCTACATTGTTGAAGAGCCTCCAGAGGATGCTGAAAGCAAACGGGCATTCAAGTAATAGTATTTTCTAATTATTTACGTGTGCGCACACACATTTTAGATATTTTCTTTCTACACCTAGTTTTCAAACTGTTTTATTGATTGCTTATTGTGAATTAGGTTCCCGTTTATTGCCTGTGAGATTTTTACTTGTGAAATTGATGTTATTTTGAAGACTCTAGTAGAGGAGGAAGAGGTACAGGCTCATACCTTTTCTTTTTGTTGGTTATCTACCCCATAATTTGGTTGATGTGGTTACCATGAAAAATAACATCATCTTACTTTTGACTACAGCTAATGAACATGCTTTTCTCCTTCTTGGAACCAGACCGACCTCATAGTGCTTTGTTAGCTGGTTATTTCAGCAAGGTACCTTGAAATTTTATTGTAGAAATGGATTCATCTCATGCTCCTTAAATTTCATTTTAAGTCCTAGGGAATCATACGGGTATTTTTTGTTGGGTTGGGGATCTTTGTATGCTCCTGAAGGGAGTTTTCTCTAACTTCTCACTATTTTAATGAAAAGTTGTTTTGTTTTCAAAAAAATTAGGTAATCATATGCCTCATGATACGGAAGACAGTTCCACTTATGCACTATGTCCAGGTATGTCAACGTACACAAGATCCAAACTTCTGCTTTTTGCTCAATTTGGGACTTACTTTTACTATAGTCTGGCTGCAATATATGTATCTATATAGTTTGACTACATGAATTAGAATTACCGAAGTTGTGTTCTTTATTTTATGTATATGTATGTTTTCTCTTGGTTGATTGATGATTGACCAAGAATTTATGGTCTCACAGTCAAACCCTTTTTGCAAATGTTTTGCTCCATAAAGTTTCTTTGCTTGTGCATTTATTATGTTTCTTGAAGGATATCTTATAAGTTGACTCATTCTTGTCTCTTAAGGTGTATTAATTGAGCTTTTCATCTTTATTTTCCCGGACATTCATTCATGGTCTGATTTACTTTTCATGTAATCTCTTTGTTTTTTTGTTTATTGCTGTGTATCAAATGTGTTTCCTAAAGTGTTACTTTCTTATTCCAAACACTCTGGGTCAGACATTGCTTACTGAGATTGATGGTTGTAGGGTGTTATATTCTTATCAACATATGGCTACATTTTTAATTTATTTTGTCTTTTATTACTTCTTTGCCCTATAGTGTAGTGAACTGCCATCTCATGTATTTCCCCCTTTTGCAGGCTCATCGAGATGTATTGCGCCAATTAGTTGATTTAATTGGAATCACATCCATTATGGAGGTAGTGTAGGCTTGTTAAGGCTTCTCCATTAATAAAATCTTAAATGCTGACTAGTTTGCACTCTGATAAGAAATAGAGTTTTCTTTGCAGGTTTTGGTACGACTTGTAGGTGCTGATGATCACGTCTATCCAAATTTTATGGATGTGATGCAATGGTTGTCTGAGAGTGATATGCTGGAATTGATTGTTGATAAACTGAATCCATCTGTGAGTGATAGCTTCTATATGATTATATAGATGTGAAATTACGGTTGTAGATTTTGTGCTGTCAATTGTTGTTGATAAGCTGATTTCATTTTGGTTATAGAAAAGAAGTGGAGTTCATTTAATACAATTGATAAATTGCATTAATATTGATTTCTTGCTCAATTAATTGTTTTCGAACCGTATGTACTGTACACTGGTGGAAGCCATCAACATCACGTCTATCTGGTTACAAATTAAGCTGCCCCTTAGTTTGCCTCAACAGATGCTTTTCCGTAGGGAGCTTCAACATATTTTTCTCCATTCTTTCACATTTCCTTGTGCAATGCTCATGTTGTTAATTTATACTATCAATCATTCATGATGAACTCCATAATTTGGATTTTTTATTATTATTATTTGGTTATGAGCAATTTGCAAATAGATAGAGTCTTTGGACCTGAAGCAGTCAGATATTTTTTTTTATGGGAAAATCTATTTTAAGCATTACTATGGGGATAAAGGTAGCAAAGGAAATTCAAAATCCTTATAAATAAGCTCAGTTTCTTTTTGTTGTTCCTTCAGGTTGACATGCTTGAAATTTAAATTTAATTGGAGAGTAAAAAAATGTAACAATGTACTAGTCGATAATAGAATTAAGTTTGAAATGGATTATTTTCTGTATGTAAAATTGTGATGCATATTGCGTCATTTATGAGTTGGGTGAATAGTACTACATAGACTTGAGTCATATAATTTATCAAACTAATATTACTTTTTCTCCTTGGATCAGAGTTTTCCTGAGGTTCATGCAAATGCAGCAGAAACATTGTGTGCTATAGCCCGTAATGCTCCTTCTGCTCTTGCTGCCAAACTTTCTAGTCCCAGGTTGACCAAGAAATGCCTCTTTATTCAGTTTCTATGTTATGTGAAAAAGTTGTAGTTGTTTTGACTCCTTAATTACCTCTTATGCAGTTTTGTTGCAAGGATATTTAATCATGCTTTGGAAGATTCAGATTCAAAGTCTGTCCTTGTGCACTCGCTTTCTGTGTGCATTTCTTTGTTGGATCCAAAGAGATCATCAGCATATTCTTCTTTGTTTCACTCTTTCCGAAATCAGCATATGTATGAATGTCCAGTTCCTGTTGATCCAGAGACTGTTGGTGCAATGCTTCCTAAACTTGGTTAGTGTATGATGCTTGTTCCACTCATTTCATGGTGTCTTAGTTCACACTTGTGTTCTCTTTATCTTCTCTAAATCAATGGGCTAGATGCATAAAAGAAACCACAAGGTGGATACACCTTTCAGTATCGGTCAATAACCATCAAATTTCCTAAGAAATATTTAATTATTATTGACCTGATACTGATAGGTGATTGCACTTTGTGGTCTCTTTTATACATCTTGCCCATTGATTTTGCGTGCATGTACTGCAGGAAAGCAGCATTTTAAGTAGCACTATGAATATATCCCCTTGGTCTCCAAAATTGCAAATGTTTGATATACTTGTAGGAAGTAAGTTTCTTCTATTAGTTTCTGATAGCACTCCCCTCACAGGTGATTTGTTAAAACTCTTAACCGTGTCATCCGATGATAAAGTATTACCTACAACATATGGAGAATTACGGCCTCCTCTTGGAAAACATCGTTTGAAGGTAGGTGCTGAATTTGTGTTGTATAAGTTTATATGTTCAATTTATGTGATTGTATGGCTCTCTGCTAGAAGTCAGTTTTCTGGTAATATTCTTGATTATTGTAGTTTCTAGAGGATTTTGTTTCAGAACTTGATTTTGTTCTGGCATGTTTTGTGTGAGTGTGTTTACTTTTTGTTTTTTATTTTTTCATTTTTAAACCTGAATGAATTCTGTGTCCTGTTGTAGGTTGTGGAGTTCATTTCAGTGCTGCTGAAAACAGGCAATGCATCTGCAGAGAAAGAATTAATTAACTCGGGCACCATTAAACGAGTGATTGATCTTTTCTTTGAGTAAGAAATTCTTTATGTCATAATATTGAAGTCTTGAAAGATGTTAAATTATGTTTTTATAGGATCTTCCTAAATAAAGTATTCTTGTAGGAACCTTCATACTTGACAACTGCTTATTTGTTAAAATTATTTCTATTTCTATTTCTATTTATGTTTATCTATGTTATCTGATGCAGGTACCCTTGTAATAATTTTTTGCATCATCATGTAGAGAACATTATATTATCTTGTTTGGAGAGTAAGAAAGATGACATTGTTGATCATCTTCTTCAAGAGTGCAATTTGATAGGGAAAATTCTTCAAACAGAGAAAAATCCAAATATTTTGGCCGATTCTAATCAGGTAGAGAATTTTCTTGGTGGGTTTGTTCGCTGATATATACCATTATTTTGATCCGAGTTGTGTTTTGTGGAATAACGTTTAATCACATTGATATCAACATGAGAAGACAAGGGCACATCTTAAAATTAGCGTAGATTCAATGTCTATTATATATAAAAAACAATTTGCATGGATTCTGTGTTTCCTTAATGTTAGTGATTGAAATGAAAAAG
Source organism: Cucurbita moschata (assembly GCF_002738365.1). NCBI lineage: Eukaryota > Viridiplantae > Streptophyta > Magnoliopsida > Cucurbitales > Cucurbitaceae > Cucurbita > Cucurbita moschata. The sequence goes on along the minus strand of NW_019268526.1, from coordinate 3,329,239 downwards.
TAACATTCTTGGTAGATGTACTTTATGACATGAAAACCAAATAAATCTATGAAAGCTTAAAGATAATGTAAACATTTTCTTGTTCTTGTAGCCAACGCTTCCTGCTGTTGGAAAACGGGCACCGCGGGTATGTAACTTAGGACATACTACACGAATCTCTAATAAGATTCTTCAGATGGGGAACAGTCAAAGTTGTATTCGGGCATATCTTCTGGTATGTATAGATTAATTTAGTTTCTCCACTATTCTGGGAATCACTACAGCCTTACTCAATATGATGTGTATTTTTTTTCATACAACAGCATCGTTATTTTCTGGATGATTACAATTTGTAATTAACCATTTTCCTTTCCCTATACTAATATGTTTTTCTCAATCATTTCCTGAATATTGTCATAGAAATTGTTGGTTGGGTATCAAAGAGCGATGCTCTACTACTTTCTTGTCAAGGAGTTATGCCTTATTGATTCTCAAACCTCCCATACTTAGAAATCCACTGGATAAATTTGATTCCCACGAGAATTTTACACCCTCACAGGGGAAATTCAGTGTCTTGGGGAAATTCAGTGTCTTATCTTTCCTCAAAAATTATAAAATTTAGGAAGTATATGCCGATCTGGAAGCTCTGGTAAACGGTTAGAATTTAGAAACGTAGGTTACTCTGTCCCAATATTGGGTCATGCATCGTTGGAGAACGTAATTGTTCTGATTTTACTCGATTAACCTCTGGAATCTGAAGGGATCAACGTGCACATTCCGCAATATGATTTCCAGTTTCATATTTTCAGGTTATGGTTGAGTATAACTGACATTGTCCTGATTGTAATTAACTTGGAGGAGTATTTAATATTGTAGAAGGTCAAAATATCACGTCTAGCCTAAATTCCAGACTGAGGTACTATGAGATTGAGGGTGGTTTTTTGTTGCTATTTAGAGAGAGGCATGGGCCTGTAATCCACTATTAACTCATTTTAAATCACGTCCTTGCTTGGTAGCTACCATGCTCCATATGCGTTGCTAACTGGAACTTCTTTTTACCAATTCTGTTTGTACAACTTTCTAGTCATAACCTTCTCTGGCTTGGTTGACTTGACTGTAACTTCTTTGCAGGAAAATACTGAATGGAATGAGTGGCAAGCTACGACTTTGCATGACCGCAATTTGGTTGAAAATGTCTATCGGTGGGCTTGTGGGTATGTTTTAGCATATGCCTTTACCATATTTATATTCATGAGAAGAATAATTTCTTTAGAATCAGGATTTTTGTATATCTGAAACAGACTTGTCCCTGTTATTTTTCCATAAGCTCCAAAACACGCAATTATATGAAAGTTATTTATTGCAGAATGTAGTTTTGATTTAATATTTTCACTTTTAAGCATATATCAATAGAAGATTGAAGTACGTTTTCAACAAAGCTTGAAAGTATGTTTCTTCTATTTGTAAGCTAAATATGAATATAGTTTAATTTTTCTTTTCTTTGCTTTAGTGCTTTGTAACTTCAAAGTATGTTTCTTCCTTTTCTCCTCTATCTTGTTTTTTTTTTTTTTTTTTTTTTTTTTT
>NW_019268526.1:3321141-3326986 GCF_002738365.1 Cucurbita moschata | reverse complement strand
TTTTTTTTTTTTTTTTTTTTTTTTTTTTTTTTTTTTTTTTTTTTTTTTTTTGTCTCTTGGGGTCATTTTATGTTGTTCGATTCTTTTATATATTAGGGCAGAGTAAGTGTTTGATTCTTTGAATTCATTTGATGTAAAACTTATTTCCCAAAAGACCGTTTTACCTTTTAATTCTATATAGCGCTCTTCTCAGTGATAAGCTTTTGATCTCTCGGACTGTTGGATTTCTCAACAATTCTTCTCTGAATTTTCAGTCGCCCAACTGCATTGCAAGACAAGACTAGAGATAGTGATGATGATGACCTTCATGATAGAGATTATGATGTGGCAGCATTAGCAAATAATTTAAACCAGGCTTTTAGATATAAATCGTATGGGAATATTGGTACTGTGGAGGTATACAACGTGCACAAATATTAATCAGACTTCTATTATTTATATTCTTCTCATGGAAGAGTTAATTTCGTATTTTTTGTGGAGGAGAGATTGAAGATGGGAGTTATTTATGTACTCTTTGTTTTTGTTGCAGGACCCTAGATCTCTTGCTCAAGATGATGAGGTAATAATGCTGTTTTAGTTGAGGGGGCTTTGAGTTTATGGTTAGTGTGTGAAGTTGGTTTTTGGTTAGACACTGGCGTAATTTTAATGAGGGTCTTCTTTGAGAATATGGTGTATAAGCTAGGTGGCTGGTGGAGGCCATCCTTTTCATTTCCTTGTTTAATTTTCCTCAATTCTCACTGAGCTGCTGTCTTTTGAGTACAGGATGTCTATTTTGATGATGAATCTGCTGAGGTTGTTATATCATCCCTTAGGCTTGGTGATGATCAAGGAAGGTGAGTTTTTAAATTATCTTGCGTTCATTGATAAACCAGAAAAAAGCAGTCCTTTCTCTATGATCGTACCTTCATATTAGGTTTGGAACTATGTGGCCAATAATCCTTCCAAATTGTGAGAAAATTTCTTAGATGCTTCTTTATTGGATGTTCCACTTCTTCATAAAAATGACTTTTGGGAATAAAATGTGCGTAGATTAGATGTGACTTCAACTATTGACCTTTTCTGAATTTGCCTGAAAAATGTGTCGCATTGCAGCATGACTATTTCACTAAAGCCGGGTCTTTATTATGTAGATGATCGGATCTAATTTTGAACGATTTTGTTCTTATACCAATATTCTTGTTGAATCTCCAGGCCTTTTTCCTATGGTTCATTGCCCATTTGTGAGCGTATTTACTGATATGCTTGAACACTTAGGATGGGATGTTGGGCGTGAAGAGGAAACTTTTCTTCATTATAATTCATTATGTATTGATTCATATCTTTATAATGGCTATGAGAAAGTTCATCTAGGAAGTGTATGTGTACTTCTAATTGTGTCTGCTTCTTGTGGGCTGAAATTCTATGTCGAATATATATAACCTGCTGTGTTTCATTCTTGAAGCAGTCTATTCACCAACTCTAATTGGTTTGCGTTTCAAGACGAGCGAGTTAACAGTGAAGCTGCAGGCACAGCACCACCTGAGAGGATGGATGAGATTAATCTGAATGGAACTTCTAGTGGTGGTAACAGCAGTAGTGATGATGAGGTGGTGATTGGTGAGGAGGAGTTGACTGTTAGCAAGAATTCTATGGTTGACACTTCCTGTTCCAAGCCGGGGCCTCCTAGTAGATTTCCGGGGGCTGAACCTGGTGGTGATGGAATCTCAAACTCTGGGTTGAATGCATCTAACGATTTGGGATTCTTCAGGTTTGAGACACCAGATACAGAGGATATGTATGGAGATAGGCCTCTGCCTGACTGGGTAGGATGGGGAGAAGCATCAGATTTGCAAGTTGGTGGTTCCAGTTTGAACCCGTTTGAGGATAATGATAAATCTGATATCAATGATTCCTCTCAAATTGAATTAGCAGCACCTAATGTCAATTCTCCAACAAAGGGAGAAGTCTGTCTTCCAAATGGCTCTCCAACTACAACAGGCTCAAGCGATGGATCAGAAGGCAGTGATCAAAGTCAGAAAACTACAGCTGTGCCTTCATTGTTCGAAGAAGATGTTGAGTTCGTTGGTGTGGAATTAGAAGGCACTGAGAAGGCTATGGAGCAGGCCCTCAAGGAGGGGATTGTTGGGGAAGCTGGGCCACTTAAGAGGAGCGTTGTCCCTAAGGTGCCAGAAAAGGAGAACTCCGATGAGAATGGGGCTGGGATCAAGGAGTTCAATGATGCAAATTATTGGAGAGTGGATCATGAGGTGGCTGTTTTGGAATGATGCAATCTCCACACTACGTACCCTTAAGCCTGAAAAGGTTGTTTCCGATGGTCATGGACACCGGTTGGCATGAGCATCGGTGCATTGGGTGGACATATGTACAGTATATTTTTGTTTCTATGTGGAGATTGGATGGTAGAATGCGTTGTGGCTGTCACGATTTACCTGTTACTGACTGTTATGCTGATTATTCAAGGTTTCTTTTTGTTTCTGATTCATGGGATTACCCTGATCCATCATACTTCATATTTAATTATAAGAACAACATTCTTGATTCTTATGTCAAAATCTTACCATATTCAAATAGCTGGACGTATTGGCATGGTTCAGATTGACAACTGCTTCCCTTTGTAGTCCTCTGGGTAAAACTGTAGTGATAGCTGTGTTGTCGCCAGGCTGAGAGAGTTGCCTAATAGTGTTCAGGACTTGCAGTCTGCATTCTGACTAAATTGTTTCACTCTATGTTGGCACATCTGTAACCACGAAACTGTTCTTTTTTTTTTTAATGAATTAGATTTGCATCCTTCTTATGAATAAAATGAAACATTTTATGTTATGTTTCCTGGTTGGCAAGTTAAACTGGTCGCTATCTGAGCAAACTGCAGTAGCTTTGAAACTGCAATATCTGCCGTCCCCTGCCAGGTTTGTCATTCGTCTCTTCCTTTTATATAATTTTTTATTTCAAATTTAGCGATGACAACGTCAACTTGTTCTGATTTTCTTGTTAAATGCTATATGGAGAGCTTATAACCATATAGTTGAGTCCAAGCTTTTACGTCATGTATTGGTTTTGTCTGTATTTGCGCTTGGTTCTTGTGCCTGCTATGCTGTAATCACATTCATGTCTTGTTTTAATAACCAGTTGTGATAGTTGATCTGATCCCAATGCATACAATTCTAAATCCAGTTATCCAATTTAAACATGCTGGTAGATGAACCTCAAATTTGCCTATAGGGGTTTAAGCACACAATTGAGGCATCAATTCTAACTATAACCCCCATGCTGTGATATTCTATAGAGGAGTTGGGAATGTTGATCCATCCCGTCGGAAGCTCCGACAGAAATGATGGGCAATACCACAGCTGTGTCTCCACCACAGCCTATACCCCATGAAAGCATATCCCATAGAGATTCTAGGCAAAACACTATGATTAGAATTTTGATAGACGACCCAGAAAAGCACTCACTCAAGCCACCGTCCCTTCATGACGGCAATTACTTTTGTTCATTTTGGATTCCCATTTCCATTTGGCAGTGCATCATTGTCTGTTTCAAATGTGTTTTTCAATCTCTAATCAGCCTGTAGTCATATTGTGTACATATATAGTTGTGTCTTTTCTCTACCCATGCAAGTGGGGTTTGACTATGGTGCTAGTTGAGATGAAAATGCTTTCAACTGCCACTATAATTAGATAGAAGAAGTAGAATGGTTTTGATTTTGGAAAGAGATTGTAAGTAATAAGATGCAGCTCTCCGTAGTAGATAGATTGAATAGCCTGAAGAACTAAGATAGATACCTAGACGGCCTAAATCACCCATCATCCAGAGCTGCCATTGTCCCCTAACCAATTGGGCAGAGTCCTCTCTTTTCATCAAATGAGAAGGGTTTTCTTTTTCTGTTTCTCTGAAATTGATTCGATGTAGCAGGCAAGTTGCAGTGTGGTGTGTCCTATTTGTAGGGTTACGGCATACAATAATGGCAGTTCCATTCCTTTACATGTCAATGTTATTATCATATTCATATGCATGGTCTGCTGTGTTGGGGCCACGCAGGTACGGTTGCCGCCTGCAATGCCTTTTACTTTTGTAAGCTTTTAGTGAACATTTATTCGGTATATGCTACACTACTACTACTACTGCTTACTACAACAGTTCCTCTCTATTCCTTTTCCTATCAGTAGTAGCCTTTACTTAGGGCACTGTTGCCACTCAAAAAGCCTCTGTTTGTCTTAACTGCATACAGTACAGTACCGCCCCTTTCATCCTAATCTTACTGTATAAGGATGACCTCATGCACAGATGTTCTTCCACTCTCCATTTCTATGCTTCAACTTAAACCTCTCTTTCATTTTCCTTCTTCTTTTGTTTGATTTTCGTGAATATTTCTAGCTTATCACACCAAGCTTTCAAATTTTTGTTTAAATTTTTCAACTTTCAATTTGTTTGTCTGAGGTTTTAGAATGGTGTGTTTAATAGACTTGTATTTTAAATAACATCGAAGAAATATATGACAATATCTTCAAAAACTTCTTAATTTCATAACATAATCAAGGAATACTGATACGTGGAAATCACTACAAGAGGAGTAAGATTCGAATTACCTTGTTGATTGAATATCTCAACACAAGAACATTGTTTGAGATTCAAATCAATTCACAAGCAAGATCGATTATGTCTAACTTGAATGATTTTTGTTGATCAAATATCTCAAGGCAAGAACACTTATTGAGATTCGAATCACTCCACATGCAAGATTGATTTGATTATGTCGAGCTTGAATGTGATTCTACATGCAACTTAAACTACATAGAATTGGCCATTGGTTAAAGAAAAACACAAATTCTCCTTTTACTATATTTTCCAAGTCTACTTGTAACATACATACTTAATGGTCATAATTAACCATTGTGTAATTGTAGCAAATAAAAAGTCTTAAAATACATTAATGAAATACAATAACTCTAAATTGTAATCCCCTATAATTTAAAATATGAAACTTTATTTCTTAAATGTGGCATAAATTGAAATATCTTTTCTTCACATCTTCATTAAAGTATATTGTATTAAAGTATATTGTATGATTGATATCTCCTAATTCATATCAAATACATTAATCAAATATTGAATCACATTCATAAAAAAGGTATATTATGTCTCAAAGACCTTTTTTATATATATAGAAAAAGAAAATGTATAAAGTTAAGAGAGTGAGTGGACATTTAAATGCTTCCCAACATCATAATCACCATGGTGGACTTAGCTTCTAGTTTTTTCATCAAATTTCTTGGAAAATAAATTTTTATTTTAAATTTTATAAGATATGCTCTTAATAAAATTTAATATTTATTTTCTGAAATACTAATTGAGTCTGAATTATTGATATATTGAAAAATTAGTATAATTTAACATAATTGACATATATTTTATTTTATTTTATTTCTTGAGATTAAAAATTTTAATGTTTGAGATTTTAGTTCAAAAAAACAAACAAAAGTAATAAAATGAATTTGGTCTTTTATCATTTATTATTAATTTTGTAAATAACTGTCTTTCTCTCTCTAACAACGACAAAGCTTTCAATTTCCTGCAAGACCAGACAAAGGTTAACAAGAAGGAAATTATCGTAAGATACGATAGATTGTTTACTTATCGCGAGAAGTTAATAATATCTCGGGGGCCACAAGGATTCAACTTGGGCCAGGGTTAAATTAATTAAATAAATAAATATTGACCAGAGGATCTGGTCCGTACACGTAAGCGCTCGGATTGCGTACACGTCACGCGCCGCGTGTGTTTTGAAAAATTTTTGTTCGTTAGGAGTATGATGTGGACGCATGCAACAAAAAAAAAAAAAAAAAAA
>NW_019268526.1:3295741-3320533 GCF_002738365.1 Cucurbita moschata | reverse complement strand
AACAAAAAAAAAAAAAAAAAAAACCACCGCACGGGTGGGCATAGACGCCACGTCACGAAATCTCTGTCGCTTCCTGCCAAATTACCACTTTGCCCATTACACGACAACACTCATTTACCCCGTTGACGTGACCATCCACTGCCCAACGGATTCCCACTCATATATATTGCCCGTGACCTTAGACCAACGACTTACACACTTACCCACTCTAATTATTCTTTTTTTTTTTTTACAAATTTGAAATAATAATTTCGTTAATTACTTCTTTACCCCTGTTCGGGTTGTTAAAAAAATATAATGACCCAAAAAATTTGATCAAATCAAATTCAACTCGTACGATTGAAATTGAGTTATGAACTTATTTGAGTTAAATTGTTTTCAAATAAATGAAACGTTTATGAATTGAATTGATTTACGAGTTCTCCTAAAATTACATTGAGCTTAATCGAACCCATTTTAAAATATAAGTTTTTCTTGTAATACAATTAGATATATATATATATATATATTTTATCTTTTATGATTTTAATTTTAAATATTTATTCTCCAACAACTTTTAAAAAAATATTTTTTAAAACTATTTTGATGATAATTTTTTCTTTTAACAGAAATTGAATTGTAATTTTTTATTGAATATTTGAAAATAAATAAATAAATATTGACATTTTACATTTATTAAAAATAAATAATCAAAATAATCGGGAGCAGTCTCATAAAAAAATTATGGTTGGGTTGAATTGTGTTCATTATTTAATAAAAATTATTTTAATTAAAAAATTTACAAACCAAATAGTTGAGTCGGATCTTATTCCAACATAATCACATCCAACCTACAAACACTCTTAGTCCTGAAAAAATGACAATATTTTTATCATAACGAGACGTTATATTAATTTATTAAAATCTAGACCAATGGTACGAGTCAAAATTAAAAATACAATACTTTAATTAATATGCTAAAAGAAGGAAGTTATTGCGAGGTTACATTAATATATAATATTAATTTCATGTTACATTAATATAATATATAGTTTGTTTGCAATCATACAAGTAGCATTTAAAATAATATACTTTAGGTGGCTTCATTTCAAGTTTACATTTTACACGTAGGATAATCCTTTTTTGTATTTTAATGAAAGAAATAAATATTTGTATGTTTTATTGTTTATTTGGGATAAAGGTTGTGGCACGTGTGGTTCTTGGATCACGTGTAAAACATACAAGTTGCTTGATGTTTAAGTAGAGCGGATTGGAAGGGGGATTAGCATGTTGTTGTGATTAATTAATTACATTAATTAAGGATTAGCAGCTCACATTAGGAAATAATACATGAAAATGATTGACCAATTGTCGTGTAACATTGGGATCTTCGTAATTATGTTACATTAATATAAGCTAAGCATAATTAAAATTAATGAAGATTAAGCTTAATTAATTAAATTATGGTGAATGAAAAAGAGGAGGGAGCTGGCACCATCAGACAAGCACAAGCGCCAAAACGGCGACATAAAATGGTGGACGAGGGCACGTGAGTGTTGCCCCAATCGCACGTGTGCCTGTCAAATTAAATTATATTAATGTGTTTTTTTTATTTATCTATTGGGATTTGCACAAAAGCCCTTCTCTACTTTTAAATTTCAAAACCGACCCCCCAGACAGAGGGGCCATGGCAATGTTCTTGAAGAATGAGTAGGCTGTAGAAAAATGTCACCAGGTGCAATAGGCTTGGCTTAGCTTAGCTTAGCTTAAGCTTAGGCTGGACCATGATTTGGTTGCATTTAATTCCTTTGCCCAATCCATGTGCAAAGGTTCCACATTTATGACTCGTTTGGTTATTATAACCCGTTGAAAAGTTGAAAAGTCTTTCGATCGAAAAGGTAAGATAGTTTGTACATCTAACCGAGCAAAATTGTCGGCTAGGTGACATCTTCGAGTATTGAGTTCTCTTTAAAGTTGGGTTGTGTAATAGCCTAAACCCACTGCTAGCCGATAGTCTTTTTTGGACTTTCCCTTTCGTGATTCCTCTCGAGATTTTTAAAACGTGTCTGTTAGGGAGAGATTTCCACACCCTTATAAAGAATGTTCCATTCTCATCTTCTAATGAATGTGGGATCTCACAATCCACCCCTCTTTAGGGCCTAGCGTCCTCATTGACACTCGTTTCCCTCTCCAATTAATGTGGGATCTCACAATCCTCCCCCTGAGCGTCCTCACTGATACTCATTCTCCTCCCCAACTGATGTGAGACTTCACAATCCACCCCTCTTTAGAACCCAGTGTTCTCGCTTGCACTCGTTCCTCTCTCCAATCGATGTGAGATCTCAGAATTTTCCCCCCTTCAGGGCCCAACGTTCTCTCTAGCACTTGTTCTTCCTCCCCAACCGATGTGGGGTCTCACAATCCACCCCCCGTTCTCACTGACACTTCTCCTCTCCAATCGATGTGGGATCTCACAATCCACCCCCCTTCAGGACTCACCGTCCTCGCTAGCACTTGTTCTCCTCTCCAATCGATGTGAGATCTCACAATCCACCCCCCTTTAGTGTCCAGCGTCCTCGATGACACTCATTCTCCTCCTCAACCGATGTGGGATCTCACAATTCACCTCTCTTCAGGGCCCAACGTTCTCGCTGACACTCATTCCCCCTCCAATCAACATAGAATCTCACAGGTCGATCCTCGAGTCATTATCAAGAAATAAAGAAAAACATGCATAACATCATAGGCATCAAACTAGATCCAGTTAGACGTTATAGACAGTACTTGCATTTGATGAGACAAACATAGTAAGACAAGAACATGATTGATAGAATGATTGAAAATCCGAGGAAGTGTTTTTCCCAGGAAACAAAGCGGAATTCTGTAGATCATTACACAATCAGGAAAGGGTAGGCGCTAGGCCAATATGCTCAAGGGACCAGTCTTGTTTGAGGCATCTAGTCGTGCATTCTCACCACTTAGGACGCCATCCATCAATGTCCTACAAAATCATGTTCAACGTTCATCCATTATTTTCTCCAACACACAAATGGCAGCAAGAAATGCATGGGAAGTTCATCCATACCTTCTTCCCATCTTGTTGGAACCCGATTCGTCTGTTAAAATCGTTAGTCTTCGAGCTGTTTTGATGAAATCACTGAAGCCACAAGGAAGAACAGTTGATATAAGTTGATAGCAATGCAAGTGAAGATGGTATCAAACTACCAGAATTGTTGATACCTGAATGGTTTGTCTCCAGCTTGTTTCACAGCACCTGTTGCATCTTGATACAAGACATGGCTAAGAATGTCTGGTTTTTCCATTCCAAACATGTTGGCTAGCCTCCTGTATAGTTCTTCGTACGAGCCGATGACTGAAAGGTTGAGCGTTCGACCCACGTCTTCCGACTCCATGAATACCTTGCAGTGACCGATGTCTAGGCCGAGTTTGGTGTCTGACTTGTTTGGAGAAACTTGATGAATGTCACTAGAAGAGCTGCAACAGATTTGCTGTTCAGTAAGTATAGGTTGACCAAAGAGTACAAACTGATGCTTCTTCTTCACCGAGTCGGATCGTTCCAATTTCGGACCGGTCTTTTCCCCGTTAAGCAATGCCGATGAGCTCCGAGTATGGTCTGTATTGGAAAATCTAGAGTGAAAATGTAGCTGCTGAAAACTGGATGGAACCAGCCCCAATTGCAGTTTGTTGTTGAGATGGAAATCTGATAAAGATATTCCAAAGTGAGTATGCCTGGCTCCCTGTATGCCTACAGAAGTGTTATCAGATAAACAACACATGGGACTGCTTGGCCTAAGGGTATTGCTCGAAAACGACGACGACGACGACGACAGCGGGAATTGGCTGTCGAGAGGAACGTCTGGGTGCTGTGGCAGTCGAAACTTCTTTCTCGGCGACGAGAATGGTGATAGTTGAATGACGGGCATGTTCGATACGAGCTCGACCAACCACGGGCTAACCCGCTTCACATTTTGCAGCAAATCTGGCTCATCCCATGTCACCTGAAGAATCATAAACCAAAAATTCAAGAACGATTATAAACCAATGTTTTCAAGATGAAGAAATGAACTTCAAGGAGACCTGGAGGAGCCGCCATGGAGAATTAGGCCAACGGATTGGGTCAGCCACTTGAACAGAGGAAGTGGTTCCCATGAACCAACTGATCCGAGAAGAATCCTCTGTTTCAAATGGCATTTTGAATCTCATACCAGAGCACCATTGGATCCTCATGGCAGCTCGCACCGATGAGGCCTTGACACAGAACTCCGGCGTGCTGGCACGAGGGTAATAAACCACCTCAAATGGCTGCCCACTCGCCGCAAGCGCCGCTGCTTCGATCACTGATTCCGGCCTTATTTTGCTTTTTCCCCTCAAATTCCCACCGCCGCCACTGGAACTTACAGACCCTTTTCTACTCAACTTGTTGTTGTCTTCGTCTCTCAGAAACATCGTCAATCCACCACATGGGGGGAAACAATTTCCACCGCCGGGATTCCAGCCATATGGGTGATCGACGGCACACCCAATTGCCCGTTTGGCTCGCCGGATTCCGACGCAGAGGTCGCCATTTTTGGATCTTAGAAAAACAATAGAATCGCCGGCGACGAGTTTTTTCTGATTCACAAAACTACTCCACCCAGTAGTTAATAAATGCCGGCGAGGTGTTCCCCTGTAAATATGCCGGAACTTCCAAACCTCACCGTGAACATCCTTAGCAATCACCGTCTGAACCGGCGGATCCGCCGTGTAATCCAGTCGCGGAAATATCGTCTCCGCACAGTACCTCGGAACCGAGAATCCACCGCCGTTGTTAGCATCGGATTGGGTCAACGTCTTGGCAAAGGAAGCCGGCTTCTCCATGTTATTATCCGACCCATTACCCCCAAAACCACCCTCTTCCTCGAAATTGAGGTCGTTGTTCGCCAGTGGAACCAAACTTACATTAGCAAAAACTTCATCCGTTTCAGGGTCAGCCAAGAACTTAACAGCGAGCACTCGACAAAGAATAAGAGGCGGGATTCTGAGTGAGGAGGTGAAATCGACGGTGGCCTGAGCGTGCTCGGCGTGGCCCTGAGGGAAGTAGAAAACCTTGGAGTTAATTGCAGGCATCTGGACCATGCCTCCCGCACAGGCATGCCATAGTTGAGGATCTAAGCTTTTCTCTGCTTCTTTCATTTGAATGCCTGAGAAAGGGGAAAAACAGAGAAAGCTAATGAGAAACAGAGCTTTTCAAAGCAGAACGACATTATACATTCTGGGTGTTTTAATTTCTGAGCAGGCGAAAGAGACTAAAGGAATTAAAGTTAATGAACACAACAGAGAAGGAACAGAATCGGGATTCAATGTTACCTTAAAATCGCCGAAAATACAGCTTCCTTGATTGAAAAGAACGAACAGATTCGCCTATTCGAAGAGTAGCAGAAGAAAAAGAAGAACAGGGGAAGAGCTCAGAGTCTGAATGCGATAATCAAACCCAAAACGCTCAGATTCAGCGTGTTCAGCTGCATAATCGAAATACAACCCAGAAAATGAAATTTCAAAACAGACCCAGATGGAAGAACAGGAAGAAGAAAAGACCCATCCACAGTTCTTGCTGTTAAAGCATTCGAGAGATGCGGTGAAATCGAGGGCGGCGGAAGCGTTGGTTCGTGAAAAAGAAAAGAAACTGAATGGGTAAAGATTGAATGAAGGATGATGATCCGGCGGCGATCTGTGGAATTGAAGGTTGCTGAAATGAGTTTAGATCCCAAATAGTGAGGGGTCTCTCAGGGTTGGAGGATACGAACAAAATAACCAAACAAACAATGTGAAAGAAAACAGAGGAAGGAGGAAGGAGGGTTTTTGTTGGATTAGTTCGTTTCCTTTCGTATCGCGCGATTACAAGAGAAACGCCACAGTGAATCAAAACAATTACTGTTTTACCCGCTTCATTTAACCTTTTTATTTTTTTTTACTCTCAAATTAGAATAATTTGACATCTTATCGAATAATTTTTTATTTATATGTTAATTATAATATAGTTTAATGAATCCGAAAAATTTTAAATTTTTTTTTTTTTGAGTTTATTGCTCTATATTTGAACTTTGACCTCGAGGGTTCTTTTTTAGTTTATTCTTCTTTTCATTCTTTTAGGGCGTGTGCCCCACCTCGTCTTTTTTCTCTACGCGCTCCTGGTCTCAATAACTCCATTTATTTTCTTTTTCGTTCTCCAATTTCTATTTTCTTTTTTTACCCATTTTAATCATACTTTCAAATATTTCATATTATTTTTTTTAAGGAAATTTTCAATATTGACTATGAATTATAAATTATAGGATCGTTGTTACAATTAGGTCTTCGAGTTTTCAAGTTGGCCCATCAGTTTTAATATATAAAATTTTTCTATTTAATATTGAAATAGTGAAAATTTTAGATGCACGGTAAGGATTTTGATAATGTTACTCTAAATTTATATAATTAATATCTATAACTTTATTTTTAACTCTATAAAATTTAATAGAGACAACTTAGGTTAGCCTTAAACTTGTCTAATAACATCCCAACAAACATTTGACTATTTGAGATTTAAATTTATTTTCCTCGTGTAACACCAAGCAGTCCCTATACATAGTGACCATTCGAGACTAGATTAATTCTAAAAACGTTGTTTTCAAACGCGTTAAGCTGACCTCTAGGTGTTTTGGGTTGACCATTCGAGAGGCAAACTCTTAAAGGGTTTGGGTTGAGCTGACCCCAACCTTTAATTCCTCTGCCTTAATGGGTCTTAATTCATTCAAGCCATCGATCGCCTACTAGGCCTAAGGGTGCTGAATTTTCTCAACTTGAGTTTTTATCTAAATCTACGAGACTAAATTCTACTTCAACAAATATTTAAGTAATTCGGTAATTTAATATTCATTTATTAAAAATATCATTTTTATATTATATTTAAATAAGAATAATTAAAATTAAAATTAAAATTTGAAATTATAGATATTAAATTAATTGGTCACAAAGAATTAAATTGGAGAGTCTATTAAGCCTATTCAAGTAGTGCATTTCTAATTTTTGCATTATATTAATTACTTGAAATTATAAAGTGAAAAAAAAAAAATTCTTGTTACTCCTATTAATATATGTTTTTTTTTTCTTTTTTTGGGTGCATTTATGGGTTTCCTTTTATTTGTCTTAAAAAAATAATAATAATTAATATTCATATGCTTTAATTGGAAATTTTTACTATTCTTGTGTATTATATGCTCTTCTGCACTATTTAATTTTAACAATTATTTTAAAATTAACTATATTAATTATTTTAGAATTTTACAAATACAATTTATGTTAAATTAATAAAAATACTACTCCATTTTTTAATTTATATATATATAATTTTGTAAGTTTGAATGATATTTTCAATAAACTATAAAAAAAAAAGGATAAAATATGCTTTTATATATATATATATGAGTCATTTACGTAGGGTCGTCGTGAGATCTCACAATCCATCTCCTTTAGAGGCTAGTTTCCTCGCTGGCATATTGCCTTAATATCCAACTCTGATACCACCTGTAATAGTTTAAGCCCACCGTTAGTAGATATTGTTTGTTTTGGCCAGTTACGAATCATCATCAGCTTCACAATTTTGGTGTCTCGCTTTGGTACATTTGTAATAA
Source organism: Cucurbita moschata (assembly GCF_002738365.1). NCBI lineage: Eukaryota > Viridiplantae > Streptophyta > Magnoliopsida > Cucurbitales > Cucurbitaceae > Cucurbita > Cucurbita moschata. Next base: position 3,312,884 of record NW_019268526.1, on the reverse strand, counting down.
CTCAAGTCCACGGTTAGTAAATATTGTTTGCTTTGGCTGATTATGTATCGCCGTCAGCATCACAATCTACCTCCCCTTGGGAGCCAACGTCAACTAGGGAGAAGTTTTCACATCCTTATAAGAAATATTTCATTCTCCTCTCCAACCAACGTCGGATCTCACAATCCACCCTTTTGGGAGCTAGCGTCCTCACTGACACACCGCTCGGTGTCTACCTCTAGTATCATTTATAATAGCCAAAGTCCACGGTTAGTAGATATTGTCCGCTCTAGCCCGTTACATATAATCATCAGCCTCATAATTTTAAAACGTGTGAACGCTTCGTTTCCGTCTCCAACCTATGTGGTATCTCAGGTTGGATCTCAGAGTATTAAACAATAACATATTATCGTATGGAAGCCCTCCACATTTGCTGTAACCCACTAAAAAAACACAATACAGGGACAGGGAAGCAAGGTAAGAAGGTGAGTTTATGCAAAGCATTTGGGCAAAGTAACAGCAATTAAAGAAGGGAAGGCAGGAGTTTTGGGGAACATGGGATAATACGACCACACCGACAGGCTTTGCGACAGAACAAATTCATGGCCATTAACGCTGTTTGGGATGAAGGGCTAAAGAAGGAGCTGAAGCTTGCAGCTGCTGCAGAGAGAGTGTTGGGTGAAGTAGCAACGTCATTACCGACATGTCGCATCACAGCAAGGAATTCGACAATCTTCTTCACAACTATTGCTCAATCCTTGTCTTGTCATCAAAACAGATGATGATGTGGCGCACAACAAACAACCAGTTTTTGGGTTACAACAGATTCCAATGGATTTTTATTTTTATTTTTCAAAAATTACAAAATTCCATTTAAATTATACCCTAACAAAATGTCCTTTCTATTCGATTGGGTTGAGATATTTATTTATTAATTGAATAATGAACTAAACTCAATTGAATCCGAGTGAGTAAGTTGTTTGAATCATTTATTTAAATATTTTATTTTTTTATACGAGTAAAATGTTAATTTTTAATATATATATTTATTTATTTTTAAACCTTTAATTTAATACAAAGAATGAACTTCCAAATGGTTAAAAGAGTTAGGGGGAGAATAAATAAAAATAATAATTATGAAATTAAATAAAAAAAATATAATTATATTATAAGAAAAAGAAATGTATATTTTTAAGTTAACCAAATTTATAAAGTTTTTATTTATTTGAATCTAATTCAATTCAAAGAACTAACTTTGTACCAATCGAGTTAAATTGATCGAGTGTTTCGAATCACAAAATAATATTAATAATAATTGCAAATGAAAAAAAAAAAAAAAAAACAGAGTCCCACGGGTTGAATTGGGCCTAACTAAATTTGTGTGGCCCGCCTACGCCGACAGCTTTACAGACACCCCTGCAGGTTCCACGCCACTGCCAACCCACGTGATCCAATATTCCCGTTCCAATTCCACGCTCCTTCTCTCCCTCAATTTTTACGCTTAAATTCTATTTAACAAATATTCTCATGGTATCGAATTTAGCAATCTTTCATTCTCCAAAACTTCTGAATTCTCAATCATACAAGATATTTGCCTACAATAAAGCCTTCTAAATCCTCAATCGCAGTAATAAAGGTTTCTGAATCCTCATTCATACAAAATATTTGCAGGTAAACCATACTTCAAAGCTAAATATACTCAACACCTCGTTCAACTTCTCCATTCCTATTCATTACATTTACAGAAGTACATTTTTTCTCACGTTTCTATATTGAATATGAAAGAGATCGATAACTAAGATTAAGACTAACGATTTGAAAGGAATCTAAACATGCACCTGTGAGTTGAGTATTAACCTAGATGAATGGTGTGAATGAGTACCAAAATGGGGTATTTATTCAAAGAATTTAAACCATATAATGATGAACTCCCTGTGCATATATCCCATTTACTTGCTTAAACCACAGAATCCTTGCTTGATTTCTTCACTTCATGGCTTTCTTTATCTTGATGAACTCCTGCCAGAAGAGCTGCTGTTTCCTTGTCTTTGATCTGAAACAAAACCAACCCAGTTCATCAAAATACACTTTTGGAGAACTTTTTAAAACTTTCAAGGCCTTTGGTTAGTGTTTTTTTCAAAGAAAAACAAGAACTTGGAGGTACCTGAGAAGATCCTAAACAGAGGTCACCCTGCTTCTTTTTACTCTCTTGGGTACAAAAATATGAATACAATCCCATTCCACCAATGGCTATAAGAATTCCAATGAGGTTTCTCTCAGTGAAAGGATCATGAAGAAGAGTATAGCCAAAGCCAAGAACAAGGCATGTCTTGAGGTGGCCAAGCACCTGATATGTCACCGGTGACGTCTTTCCGATCACCAAAAATGTGCTGAAGTTGACGGAGACAGATATCAGACATGAAAGGATGATAAAAGCCTGCAGGTTCAATACCACACTCATTTTTCTGTGTCATGAAAGAAGAGTGTAATGAAAGCAGTGGACAGTGACAAACCAGAACTACGGGAGAATACTTGTAGGCAAACACATTCTTGTTGGTGAGACATTGGTCTAAGAAAGGGCCAGACACGAACAGAATAGCTGCTTGAAATGGAGCTGACTGATACAGCAGCTGTGTTGAAGATACACTCAGCCTCTTTTGAATAGTGTTTGTTAGCTGTTTTAAACATCAAGTTAAGGGGAAAAACTAACATGAAGATAGAAATGGAAAGGAGTGTGAGGAGAACGGATTGTAATAGCCCAAGTCCACCGCTAGCAGATATTGTCGGTTTTGGCTTGTTACGTATCGCCGTCAGTTTCACGGTTTTAAAACGCATCTGTTGGGGAGAGGTTTTCACACTCTTATAAGGAATGTATCGTTTCTCTTTTCAACCAATGTGGGATCTCACAATCCATCCCCATTGGGGCCCAACATCCTCGCTGACACACCGCTCAGTGTCTGGCTCTGATACCATTTGTAACAGCCAAGCCTACCACTACTAGATATTGTATGTTTTGACTTGTTACGTATTGCCGTCAGCCTCACAGTTTTAAAACGCATTTGTTAGGGGGAGATTTCCACCCTCTTATAAAGAATGTTTCGTTCCCCTCTTCAACTAATGTGGGATCTCACAATCCACCCCTCTTGAGGTCCAATGTCTTTGCTGGCACACTGCTCGGTGTCTGGTTCTGATACCATTTGTAACAGCCAAGCCCACCACTAGTAGATATTGTTTGTTTCGGTCCCTTACGTATCGCCGTTAGCCTCATGGTTTTAAAACACGTTTGTTAAGGAGAGGTTTTCACACTCTTTATAAAAAAATGCTTTGTTCCCCTCTTCAACCAATGTGGGATCTCACAATCCACCCCCTTTAGAGCCCAGCGTCCTCACTGGCACACCGCCCAGTGTCTGGCTCTGATGCCATTTGTAATAGTCAAACCCACCACTAGTAGATATTATCCGCTTTGGCCTGTTACATATCGTTGTCAGCCTCACGGATTTAAAACGTGTCTTTAGGAAAAATGGTTCTACACCCTTATAAGAAACGCTTTTCCTCTCTAACCAATGTGGGATCTCACAAGGATACAATTTGACCGACGCATGTTGTCATGATAGCCAAGAGAGAAAGAACAGTTCCCATAAGATTGAGCTGAAGATCAGTGACAGAGGCAATGCCAACTCCAACCAGCAAGAGGAAGAGAGAGAGCCTAATCCTTGAGCTACAACAAGAATCCAAGTGAGAAATTAGCCCTTCTTTGTGATTAGGCAGAGGAGAAAAAGTTAGTACCTGAATTGCTTGTTAAGGAAAATAGTCTCTAACATAACAGTGAATGGTATGATTGCAAGTTTTGTCATCTACAGAGGAAAACAAGAACAAAAACAATATGTCAGCTTGGCAGAAGAGAAAAAGAATCCAAAGAACTCATAATCAAACTCAACCTGGTAGAATCCAACAGAATTGAATCCTAAACTCAAGTTGAGAAACCCAATGGAGATGCCATTGAGAATCCCAAAGAGCACAACGGTCTTCGTGTCGATGGGTTTGGACTCAAACAAGTTTAAGCGATGAGCCACGTGAAGGGTGCAATATGTGACCATCAGATGCCAACTAGTCAGAGTAGTTGCTGCCACAAACAAAAGTGTCAATTTGAACAAAACTCAACTAATGAAGAAAGAAAGAGATTACTCTAACATGACAGTTAAGGTGATAGATAATAACGTAAAAGGGAAAAAGTACGCACCGAAAGGGAAGCCGAGGTTGCTCATGAGAGCTTTGTTACAGATAACAATGGAGACAGAAGAAGCTACTGATAGGAAGAGTGCTCCAATGACACCCAATTGGAAGCTTGAGATTTCTCCCATTTGTGATGAAAATGGTTGAAAGAAACAAAGAAACAAAGAAACAATCAATCAAAGAACAAACAAGTGTGCGTTGAAGATCTGAGAGGAGCTAGAAGTTGATTGAATAGGTGTTTATGGGCGACAAGTTTAGATTGTCACAGAGAGATGGAAAGCTTGAAGAAGAATTATAGGATTATGGTGGGTTATATTTTTGGTGGGAAATGAAAGGTTGGTTGGTGCCTACCGCTAAAAGAATGAAGATTCCATTAAATTAATTTTGGTTTTCAGATGGCGGAGTTTGGAGAAGGCCTCCTTATGATTTGACTCCCACTGCAAGCAAAGCCTCAACCTCAACCTCAACCTCAAGGCCTCCATTTTCAAATTATTCTGAAATGACTAACACACCCCTCACCTCAAGAGATTTGACTTTACATTACACTCAATTTCTTTCTTTTCTTCATTCATTTATATCGACCACCACTGTAAATCCTTTTTTCTTAATCATTACATCTGAAATGAGATGAGACATAAAATCTGAAGGACTTTGGCCTAAAGTCGAGGCAAGGTCAAGCTGGAAGACTTAGCCTAGAGTAGGGACGAGTCGGCTAGAATAGCAAGCAAATAAACATGCATGAGCATGTATGACTAAACAAACTTAGTTTTCGCATGAGTTGTGTTCAGTTAGCAAAGTCAGCGAGGTTCTCTATAGCCGAATACAACTTTTTAATATTGAGTCTTAGTAGACAAGGAAGGATGGTGAACTGAACATTCACTTGTGGAAGAGAGAGAGAGAGAGAAAGAGATAGGTGTCTAGAAATGCAAGCAAAAGGAGTTTGGGTTTTCTGGAAACTCCATTATTGTTAGGTGAGGAACCTTGGATCTTACTCCAAAGCTAATTCCTTTCCTTTCAATATCGCCCACCATACATAGCATTGTTAAGCCTCTAAGGAAGGGTGCTCTTATTTTGGTTTCAAGCTCAGTTATGGAATCCCACACAGAATTAAACCCAAAAGGCATCCAAAATTTGACATCTTATCTAACTCTTTCAAGAAAATAATCTATCATCTTTCTTATTACATACCGAGGCCGGATTGCTTATTTCCATAACCTGTGAAAGATCGCAAGTAATACATACAATATTTGCTCCAATAAAAGAACATACAGTGAAAGCGAAGACATAATTTCACAAATGGTCCACTAAATCCACGTGAATTATGGCGAAAAACTTGGATTATTTTAAATAGATATCATTCGACTTGACGTCAATCGTCATCTCTGGTGGTTGATTACTATTCTACATTAGAATCTCACCAGGATTCGTGACATTCCAACTAAAATGAAACGATGAAGGAAAAAAAAAACTGCTAAAATCCATACCAAACTCAAACCAATCACATTTTGAGTATAACTCAATGGGTAGGATACCAATTACTATCCCTAAAGTTAGATAGCAACAGTTCAAAAGGGATCTATCATATTCATATTACTTCGTTCCTAAAACAACTCCGGTATATTGGCTCCCGTTCTGAAGTCTACTTTTGGTATATTGCCCTATCAGCCCAACATGACACACTATACAGAACGAAACCAGGAAAACGACTGTGGCTGTGTATTGCGCTTTTATATGAATTATTTCTCTATCAGTAAACAAAATGAAAAATTCTACAACAAATGTATCAGAGAGAGATCTCGCTCAAGGACCCATCAAATAAGCCCTCAAGGTAAGAAGAGGACATGTACATAATCACCGTGACAACTCCAACAGAAGGGTGGTCCCTTCTATAAATGTTTCGTCTTATTAATCTGATCGAGATATGCTTTGTCAGCATTCACAAGCCGAGACTGAAACTCAGCCCATTCAGTTCTGCACCTTGCTCTCACCTGCAGGATCAAGCGAGGAACAGATAGCAACTTCAGTTGGTCTTTTGGAACCAACAATATATTAGAGATCATCATGCATAGAAAAGAAGAAATTATCATTGATATTTACCCCTTGCCATGGAGCCTTCCCGTTCTCAGAATAGCCCTGAAAGTAAATAGATAATTAAGTATAAAATACCAAATCTTGGAAAATATTTCAAAAGATTAACACTTTAAAAGGGTAAAGTAACAAAAAATAAAGAAACAGACAATAACACATAATTTGAGTGTCTGCATCTGCATGCACACTCTCATGTGCAGTCAGAGAAATGAAATCGAACGGAATGGAGTTCATTCACAATTAATAGCATGCAGAAACATCTCACCTGATTCCCAAGAGAAGGGATTACTTGATGAATAATCCACTGCGAATCAACTACGCCAATTTTCTCATGTGCAGGCTGCGGGAACCCATCAAAAGAAAACAGTAGGTCTCATAGTATCTTTTATATTCACACGTGTCGTACTTAGGTTATACATATTTAAGGAGATTTAAAGTGAAGCTTAGGTTGACAGCTGAATTTTCAAGTCAATAAAGCTGGAAAAAACAGATAAAATCACATAATATATATAAGACAGACGAAAGGCTCACAAAAGGAATAATATCAGAGGAGAACTACTGACCTCTACACATCTTCTGAGAGCAAAGTCTAGCCCCCATCCATGTACCAAATCATTCTACAAGTAAATTTAACTACTTAGATAAGATGTGGCAAGAAATAAAAAATACTTGAGGTCGCACATATATGCAAGTTTATATTGAGCAACCCTATCTTCTTATGTAGTTACAGTATACCTGAATCATATGCCAAACACATCGCCAAGCTTCACGAGAAAAAACAGGAGCCATAATTTCTATAAACCTGTAACATATGAAACCAGTGAACAAAACTTGTAAGGATACCATATGACTAGATTGACACCAGTCAGTAGTTCTAAACTCTATTCACTAGACTTCATGAAAGAAGAGATTTCAAATCCGTGGAGAAGCATCCGGAGATGAACTACTTTTAAGTTCACCCTCAAAGTTCTCTGTTAAATATCCAACTAAGGGAGAAACATAATTGTGTAAGAGAGAATTACGCAGCACAAGGAGGCAAGCGAGGGTCGCTACACCAGCCCGCTTTCTCTTCCGTATCCCTATTTCACCATCGAAAATGTGCATGTCAGAATCCAACGTAAACATGAAAAGTGAGAACCTAATATACCACCCAAAAGTAAAAAGCAGAAACGAAAAGAGCTTACTTATGAACCTCTCTGTCACCTCTCCTCTTTGTCATTTGCCATGTCAGTCCATTATTAGGCTCAAGTCCAGGTTGGGATATTTCCAAACCATGTTTTTTCACTAACTCAATATACCTTATTGGTCAATCAATAAGAGAAAGCTATTACAAATAGCATCGGACCATTGAACCAAACATCACAAGCAGGATAAAAGAAAAATATGCTTACTTCTCCGCATTGAAATGCTCAACTCCAAGGTCCTCATCCCATATAAAAATATAATCATATGCAGCTACAACATCAGGATGCAAGAACCTTTTTGCGTACCACCTCAAGTGCAAAAGAAAGAAATAAGAAAACCAAAAATTGAATCTTCTTCTTAAATATGCGTTCTGAATGCAAGACAAGAATCAGGCTCCAATTGCAACAGAAATTATACAGGATGAAATAACCCAAATCATACAAAATACCAACACATCTACCATTTTGTTTGTTTCTTGACACTGACATGGATTGCATTCCTTGACCACTCAAACTGATCCCACTCAGTAGTCCGACCGTCATAATGGAAAAGCACAATTGTAAAATCATCAGAGAACTGATACAACGAGAAAACATGAGCCTCAACAACATTGTAATTTGTATAAACAATTTGAATAATACTCCTCCATATATATGACCTTTTTCACCGCTGCATCAATATTTTTTCTCTGATCAAGGCCCACGGTGAATGTAACCAAGTACTTGGGTTTTTTATTTAGATCCTGCACAATTAAGGGCTTTCAGTATAGGCTTAAATCCCTTCCACATGCAGTTAAAATGTGATATGGAATTTTTTTTATTAAAAAAAAAACAGCAAGTCAGGCTCTATCGATCCTCAAAATTTAAAATAAGATGCAGAAATAGATTGAACAAAAGGGTGGCTATTTCTAATCAACAAAAAACTCCATTGCCCTCCATCCCTCTAAAAACACGTGAATTTAGGGAGATTAATAGACTTCTGAAATGGAAAGCAATAAGTTATATACGTTGGCAAATGGTACTGTTCATAATGAAATTAGAACTCTAAATTGTTTTAAGAGAGGCCACTTCAACATAAAGAAGGAACGCCAAAATAATTATAACTTATTCCAAGATCGTTCTTAAAATAATAACTCAAGATCCCCCCAGAACAGTGATAATTTGCTTAGATAGTAAGATATACATACATCACTATCATACATACCTCACTGGGTTCACCCCATAATCGACGTAAATAAAAATCAGATTCTGCTGCAACAATTCCGGGAGGTAATGCCTCTGCACCACGAGGATTTGTTGGCACATATATCTGGTAGATTAAAGAAAATTAGAGATATTGGCAATTTATTATGAACCATGACAATCGTATTTAGATGTCAAACTTTTGCGCCAATACATCAATAAATAGAATAAAAAAAAAGTCTGCATGACATGTTGGTTTTTTGCCTACAGAATAATTTCGGAATTCAACAATAATACCTTGGGAGTTTTGGGTGATCCACGAGTCTCAGTTAAATTGGTTCTAGGGGATCTTTGCACGTCAATGGCTACATCAAGAGATGACATAAGGCTTGAAGGTAAGTTAATCTGTAAATATTGAAATGTATCAAATGGATGTAGGCATAAGGGGCTGCAAGTAACATTCTGAAGAAGTATAGCATACCTTCGTTAGCGACACTGTAGGAAATGAAGCACCCAGAAAAAATCCAAAGACCACTCCCACTAACGTTGTGGAGATAATCATTGCACTGTCATTTGTTTTTCTAGTTCCTCCTCTGTGAAGATAATATGAAGGTCAATTAGACCACATAAATTAGAACGGCAGAAAGGATTAATAGAAAAATGACAAGGAAAAGAACACATAAGTACCGGTGGACGCTTCCCATGGTTGAAACGAAATCTCAAGTATACCAACTTAAAAGTTTCGATCTCTGCGATTATGATCAATTCTTGAAGCGACTTGTTAATGCAAAGACGAATTTCCAAGACAGTGAAACTCGAATCCACACAAAGTCGAAAAGCACAGGAAGCTTAAACGAAAGAGAGTGGAGTTACGAGGATTGCCGTCGGTCAGGTTCATCCATACGTACTAGGACGAACTTCGCAATCGTTCTCCCGAAGCTCTCGAGAGAGAATAAGAAGAAGAAGAGAGATTCAGAAGAGAACCAAGCAGTGGAGCAGGACAAATATGAATAGACGCATATAATAACCGACATTAATGGCGAAAGAAACTTAAAATCACAATGTATGAATGTTCAATAAAGTCGAAAAATCGCATAAGTCTAGAAACCTCAGATATTCGAATCCAAAAGATGTACAAAACGACAAGTGATCAAGTAATTCCATCGACATTAACAAATGCAACGTAAACGCAATTAGAAACCAAATCGCAGAAACGAAACGAAGAACAATAAACAAAAACAGTAGAAATTAAGAGAGAAAACAATAGAAATCTAAAAATTAGAGCGGTACCGGAAATGTGAATCGCGAAAAGGATTGCACCTGCCGGCGGGTTAGTGATGATTCACCAGTTTTACTCTTGGATTGGTTTGATTAGAGTGACAAAATTAGCTTCCCCCTTGAATTTCATCGAGAAATCGTAAATCTACGCAGCGTTTCTCTGATGGCTCCCGCGAACCTGCATGCCGCGTGTTCTGGGCCGGAGCAATCCACGATTTGGACGTGTCTTTGTTAGAAAAATATGATTTCTATTTCCTCTTTATTTTATTTTATTTTTACAACTATGTTTAAATTAAATTTATAATTATTAATCATACATTAAACTTAACTAGGATAATAATGTTAATATATCAAATTATTCTATTATTATAAATTAATATAAATAAATATGGTTATATTTGCTTAAATGGTAATATATATTAATATAATAACTTATTTATTTAAATTGTTAATTCATATTTTATTAAATATATTAATTAATTAACTGAGATAAGTTAATTAATTAACTTCTGTTTATAAAAAGTTGTATTTTGACCCATCTTTTGAAAAAAAAAAAATAAACCTTAAATATCAAACAATCATAAGTCACGATCCATCGCTAACATTGATAATGAACATCAAATGTTCTTAACTTTATAATAATCTTAAAATTAGATGTAACAGTTCGAGGTTTTCTCTTTGGGCTTTATCATTTTTGGGCTTACCCTGTTGAGCTCTCTCAAGATTTTAAAATGCATCCACGTGCGATCTCACAATCCACCTCTTTGGGGTTTAGTGTCCTCACTGACACACCGCTTAATGTTTGGCTCTGGTACTATTTGTAACAGCTTAAGCCTACCAAAGGGTCCAGCGTCCTCACTGACACACTACTCGATGTCTGGCTCTAGTCCAGTATCCTCACTAACACATTGCTTGATGTTGTTGGGCTGTGATACCATTTGTAACTGCTTAAGCCTATCAATAGCAAATATTGTTTTATTTATTCTTTTCCTTCCAAATTTCCTAGTTTTCCACGCCCTTCTAAATAATGTTTTGTTCTCTTTTACAACCAACCTGAAATCTTACAACAAGGCAACGTAAGGTGGGATTTTAACACTACTTTCAATTTTGTTGAGTCGACCCAACCAAAAAAAATATAAAGCCACGAATCAATTCAAATTTTTAGGTTATGAAAAATTCAACCAAATTCAAAATCGAAAAACAACTGACCCGACTTTTATAGTTTGAGTTAGATAATTAAGATTAGTCGAGTTCTTATGTGATTTGAACGTCTCTAATTCGAGAAACGTAGAGAAAGAAATATTAGATACATTAATTGGATCAAAGCGAAGCCTTCATTTTAGCTGCCAAACATTTGAACAACAAAAAATTGGGACAGCTTACACAAAAGTCTTGAAAACATGTTTTTTATGTCAGTCATTTGCTTCTTCTTCTTCTTTGTTTCCCTCTGTCAAAGCCCTTATCAAACTGCTGTTCATCTCGAGATGTCACATTTTGGAGGGTACCCTAACTGTTCAATCTCCCAGCTATGCTTTGAAGCTACTCTTTCATGTCGTGGAACATACTCCTAACCCACACAAACAGACTCCCAATTCAATTTTCATCTCCAAATGGATTGAAATCTTCATTTTACTCAAGAACTTGTTTGAGATTTACCTCCATGTTCTTCACTAACTCCTCTGCATTAGGTGCAGATACAATAATATGGCGTGCACTTGGACTGATGAAACCTTCCTCTACAGCTTCATCGATGAAGGACAGCAAGGAGTTGTAATATCCATCCACATTCAACAGTCCTACCTGAAAGAACTTGCGCTCATGTTGTTAATGAATGCTTGATTCATAGCTTCAAAGAATATGAACATTTGACTTACTGGTTTATCATGAATGCCGAGTTGGGCCCAGGTGATTACTTCAAGCAGCTCTTCTAAAGTTCCATACCCACCTGCAATGGCCAAACCCCACAATTTCAATACTAATAACCAAGTATGAGGATGATGATTTGAGGCTAAATGTTCATGAGCCCGTGATGGGTTGGACTCAGATGTTGGATCCTTGTAACCGTTCAAGCTTATCACTAGTAGATATTGTTTGTTTTGGCCCGTTACGTATCTTTGTCAGTCTCACGGTTAACGCGTATGTTAGGAAGAGGTTTCCACACCCTTATAAGGAATGTTTCGTTCTCCTCTCTAATCGACGTGGGATCTTACAATCCATCCCTTTTAAGGTTAGCGTTCTCGTTGGCATACCGTTCGGCCTTACGGTTTTAAAATACATATGTTAGAGAGAGGTTTCCACATCCTTGTAATGGATGCTTCGTTCTCCTTTTTAACCGACGTGAGATCTCACAATCCACCCCCCTGGGAGCCAGCGTTCTGGCTGGCACACCGCTCAGTGTCTGGCTTTGATACTATTTATAACAGGTCAAGCTCATCGCTAACAGTTATTGTCCGCCTTAGCCCATTACGTATTACAGTCAACCCAACGGATTTAAAACAGAGAGTCTAGCCCTACTCCAACCAGTGCCTAGCTTTGATACCATTTGTAACAACCCAAATCCACCACTAGCAAATATTGTCCGCTTTAGCCCGTTATGTATCGCTGACTCATAGTTTTAAAACGCGTCTACTATGAAGAGGGTCTAACCCTACTCCAACCAGTACCTCGCACTGATACCATTTATAACAGTCCAAGCCCGCCGTTACCAGATAATATCCACTTTGTCCCGTTACATATCGTCATTAGCTTCATCCCACACCCTTATAAGAAATGTTTCTTCCTCCTCCTCTAACCAGCGACCAGCGACCAGCGACCAGCGACCAGCGACCAGCGACCAGCGTGGGATCTCACCATCCCACATTAAAAGGAAATGTCAAGGAAGTGGGAAAAACAGGGGAGTCAGGGACCATCTGCATAAAATGGTACTAAGAGCAAGACCAAAAAGGCAGGGACCCTGTATCACAGAGCAGCTACGCATTTAAATCTTGGGTTAAGTCTAACTCTATTCTGCCTACACCCCTCTAAGCTTGGGCCCCAAAGAGGCCAGGCCTACCACAGCCTTTCTTTATGGTTAATACTAAGCTTTTGTAGGGCTAAAACGAGGAGGAACAAGCGTGTGAATGTAAGACATGGAGCAGCAAAGAGACAAAGTACTCATAGTGATTAAAGATAAAGAAGCTTTGAATGAATGTCATGGGGGAATGCAGATAAGAGTATCAAACCAGGCAAGGCGATAAATGCATCAGACCGCCTAGCCATCTCGGCCTTCCTTTGGTGCATGTCTGCCACCGCCTTCACTTCTCCCACCGTCTCTCCAGTTATCTGCAAAGGCAGAACAGAGCGTCAAGTCTCTGTAGCTAAGTGAATGGCATGATTTATATAACAGTGACATACCTCTCTTGGCATCAGGGTCTTGGGAATGACTCTACAAACAAGACCCAGAAAGAAAAGAAGGTTTAGTCTAAGTATGAAAAGGAAAAAGGAGGGTAAAAGGAAGCTAACCCAACAACATGGCGGCCACCGTTATGAACAGCTTGGGATACCAACCCCATCAATCCAACGCTACCTCCGCCATAAACAAGATCGATATTCCTGGAAACCTAAACCATTGAAACATCTTTCAATTACAAAACTACGAACGACCCATTTGAAAACAGAGAGAGTTGAAAAGGGGGGAAGCGAGAAATTACAAGTTCTTTTGCAAGGGCAATGGCTGCATCTTTATAGCTAGTCTTCTTGCCAGGGCTGCTGCCACAGAACACACAAATCCTCTTGAAAATGGGTAATTTGGGTTCATTTTCCCTCTCCATTGTTGGAAATTGCCTCAGATTCAGTGTTGTGGTGTGGTGTGGTACCTGTTGGTGGAGGAACAAGAATGTGCGTGGTTACATATATAGCTGCGCTGCACAGCACAGGACCAAACATATTGACGCAGCTAATTCCTCTCTCTCTCTCATTGGTCCACTGTTTTGAGAAGGACAGGGGAAAGTGACTGCATTACCTCGACTGAAATTCAGCAATCTTATTCGCTAATAAAAATATCGTTTCTTTTCTTACGCCAAAATTGTGTGAAAAAACTAGCTTTAATAACTTTCTTCCCTTCCTTTTGCCTTTATTTTTGACTCAATAACCAAAAAGATGTCGGCTTTACATGATATGCATCTCAATTTGAAATGGGTTGTTCTTAAATTCGATTAGTTGGAAGAAAAAGTGGCCAAATTCCAAAGGGTTCAAAGTGTTAGATCATAAAACATTAAGAAAAAAACATGGTAGACAGTAGAGATGCATGCAAGATTGTAAGAGCGTTCAATGTTTGGTTTTGTTTAATGTTTTTTCCACGTCGTTGGGATGTAGGAAGAGACATGGTGTGTTGAGCAAAGGGATGGGTGATCTGAGCTGCTGCTGCTTCTTTTTGCTACATGCATCACTGTCGTCCCATATAAGCAGAGCTTTGGATCAACAAAGATATATTGCACTTTCTGCTATGCATCAGAAGCCCCAACTCCTCCATTATTGCTTTTGTTTCTCATACACACCTCAATACCAACTCCCATAACTCATCAAAGTTTTATAACAATAACACCCCGAACATAACTTAATTGGTTAAGACAGAAAATAGTGCGTAGAGGTAGCTTGAAAAAATCGTTAAAGATGACTTTTTTGTATTGGTGCATATGGATTATTCCTAAGCTCACTGCTAGCAAATATTGTCCACTTCGACCTAGGGAGAAATTTTCACACCCTTATAAGAAATGCTTCGTTCCCGATGTGGGATCTCACAATCAACCCAACTTGAGGGTCCAGCATCCTCGTTGACACATCGTCCAGTGTTTGGCTCTGATACTATTTGTAACCCAACTTAAGCTCTCCACTAGTAGATGTTGTCCGTTTTGACTCATTACGTACTGTCGTCAGCCTCACGATTTTAAAACACATCTACATGGGAGAAGTACTCACTTATACACCACTCAGTATTTGGCTCTGATACCATTTGTAACAGTTAAACTTCACCACTAGCATATATTGTCCTCTTTAAGCTTTCCGTTCTGGGCTTCCCCTTAGGATTTTAAAACAAGTTAGCTAGTGAGAGGTTTCCACACTCATATAAAAAATGATTTGTTCTCTTCTCCAACCAATATAGGATCTCATGGTCTCAGTTCGTAACACGATCGAGAAGATACAGTTCCCAGAGCAGGAGAAAGGATGGCAGAAGAGAAGAAAAAGTGAAGGAAAGAAAGGGAGTCCCTTGGGCGGCACGTGGGCATCTTCCCCCCACCTCTTTAGAGGGGCAAGGTATGAGGAATATGCTTTAAGAGGCACTATAAGGCTCATAATTGGAGGGGAAAGAAGCCCTCCATGGAAGGCTTTTGAAGGTGGGAGTGACCAATGAGAGTCCAAAACCTGTCAATAAGGGCGCTCAACTTGGTTTCACCAAATAAGGAAACAGGGTCTACCACACCTACATTTCTTGGCAACCATACACCCCAAAAATGTCACAATATGAGTGATTTGGGGCAATGCCCTCTATTAAGCACCAACATCACCCTCTTCCACCCCCTACCATTATAAGCCAAACACAGCTTAAACAAACACCTCACCTAGCTACTAAACCCCTTGTGTTTGGCCTGTCTCACTAAACAAAAGCTTGAGTGGCCAAGACTTGGTCAAATTAGAGTTTTTATATAAACCCTTTTCCTTTTCATTCTTTTCAAGTTTTCGTTCTATTTTATGATTCAAACCAAAAAACAATGGTAGTGGAATTCCTAGTCAACTAGGAACTCATCCTCTTCTTTTGCAGCCCACCACTCAGCCTTGCTTGGTTATGCACATTTTCCTACCACACTTTGCTGGACAACAACTTCTTAAGAACTCATTAGACACCTATTTTCTCGTTTACGTGTTCAAATTCTATTACTTACTCGTGGAAGAAAGCATACCAATCAGTCTTGATACTATTCATAGAAACAACGATCCTTTACCTAATAAGGATATGGAAACATCTCCCTAACAGACACGTTTTAAAATCGTGAGACTAACGGCGATACGTAACAAGTGAAGAGCTTGAGCTATTACATATGGTATCAAAGCTAGACACACAGTGTGTCAGTGTGGATGTTTGGTCCCTAAGGGGATGGATTGTGAGGTGCTACACTCGTTGGAGAGGAGAACGATTTTTATAAGAGTCTGGAAACCTACCCCTTGTAGACGTTTTTTAAAACCGTGAGATTGATATCGATACGCAAAAGGTCAAATAGACAATATCTACTAGCGGTGGACTTGCATTTTTGCCTTTTTGGATAAGGCGAGTATCTTTTTGAAGGAAGCCCTTGCATGTTTTATTATTATATTAATTACCGCCAGCTAAGTTAGGAAGACCACTTTAATCCTAAACATAAGGGTGCCTTTATATATATATATATATAAAATAATAATAATTAATCGAAATAGAATTAAATAAGTGGTCGTATTTGTAATGTCGTGGAAAAAACATCATGGGTGTTTTGTGTTGAAAATAATGGAATGATTCCCATGGATGCCTTTTCCTTTCTCTTTCTTTGTCTTCATTTTTAGCTCATACGTGTCTCATGTTGATTGGTGTACAAAGAATATTAACCTAAATTATTAGCGGAAAAAAGAGGAAAGAAGATAGCCTTTCCCTTTTCATCTTTTTACCTCACACAAATTAATTAAGGGAATTATTATTATTTTCTCTAAAAAAACAAATATTTTTATAAAAATATTAAATTAATTAAAATATCATTAAACTTCATAGTTGTTGTAAATATCTTTAATTTCTTCAAAATATCACTTTTTAAATTTTTTTTTTAAAATACAGATATATAATGATGAAAGTCCCACGTCGACTAACTTAGAAAATGATCATGGGTTTATAATCAAATAATACTCTCTCCATTATGGGAAGTCGTGTTCATTTAACAAGTACCATTAAGTTAGTTCTTTCCGACTCAAAATGCTTTTGAATGTTTATGGGTGTGTTTATAACATAGTATTGTCTGTTTTTTCGGTTGAAAATTTAAAAATAATACTTAAATTTAATAAAGTTTAGGAATATTTTAATTAAATTTAAATTTATAAAAATCTGTTAAATGTCCACGTTCTAAGTATATATATATTTTTAAATATATAGGCAGCTGAAGGATGAACAGTTTAAATCAATGGAGGGGGGGGGGGGGGGGGGG